>NW_026288175.1:0-103416 GCF_023373465.1 Oncorhynchus keta
TTCATTCTCTGTACTGACCTGATTGAGTCTAAGGTTGAGGATATATAATTCATTTTCTGTACTGACCTGATTGAGTCTAAGTTTGAGGATATATAATTCATTTTCTGTACTGACCTGATTGAGTCTAAGGTTGAGGATATATAATTCATCCTGTATTGATGTGTTTTAACCAGACTTCTAGTCCTGTAAACAGAGAGAATGGACATTGGGTTAGGGTTGGGGTTGGGGTTGGGTTGGGGTTAGGGTTGGGGTTAGGGTTGGGTTGGGTTGGGTTGAAGCCAGCATGGTGATGGACATGAGTCTAAGGTTTGAAGACATATACTTCATTCTGTATTGATGTGTTTTAACCAGACTTCTAGTCCTGTAAACAGAGAGAATGGACATTGGGTTAGGGGTGGGGTTGGGGTTGGGTTGGGTTGGGTTGGGGTTAGGGTTAGGGTTGGGGTTGGGTTGGGTTAGGTTGGGTTGGGTTGAAGCCAGCATGGTGATGGACATGAGTCTAAGGTTTGAAGACATATACTTCATTCTGTATTGATGTGTTTTAACCAGACTTCTAGTCCTGTAAACAGAGAGAATGGACATTAGGTTGGGTTGGGTTGGGGGTTAGGGGTGGGGTTAGGGGTGGGGTTAGGGGTGGGGTTAGGGGTTGGGGTTAGCATGGGGGTTGGGTTGGGGTTAGGGGTGGGGTTAGGGGTGAGGTTGGGGTTAGGGGTGGGGTTGGTGGGGTTGGGTTGGGGTTAGGTTAGGGTTAGGGGTGGGGTTGGGGTGGGGTTAGGTTGGGGTTAGGGGTGGGGTTAGGGGTGGGGTTAGGGTTGGGTTGGGGTTAGGGGTGGGGTTAGGGGTGGGGTTGGGTTGGGGTTAGGGGTGGGGTTAGGGGTGGGGTTAGGGTTGGGGTTAGGGTTAGGGTTAGGGGTGGGGGTTGGGTTGGGGTTAGGGGTGGGGTTAGGGGTGGGGTTGGGTTGGGGGTTAGGGGGTGGGGGTTAGGTTGGGGGGTGGGGTTGGGTTGGGGTTAGGGGTGGGGTTAGGGGTGGGGTTGGGTTGGGGTTAGGGGGGTGGGGTTAGGGTTGGGTTGGGGTTAGGGGTGGGGTTAGGGGTGGGGTTAGGTTGGGGTTAGGGGTGGGGTTAGGGTGGGTTAGGGGTTGGGTTAGGGTTAGGGTTAGGGGTGGGGTTAGGGTTAGGGTTAGGGTTGGGGTTAGGGTTGGGGTTAGGGTTAGGGGTTGGGGTTGGGTTAGGTTAGGGGTTAGGGTTGGGTTAGGGGTTGGGTTAGGGGTTGGGGTTGGGTTGGGTTGGGGGGGTTGGGGTTGGGTTAGGTTAGGGGTTAGGGTTGGGTTAGGGGTTGGAGTTGGGGGTTGGGGTTGGGTTAGGGGTTAGGTTAGGGGTTAGGGTTGGGTTAGGGGTTGGGTTAGGGGTTGGGGTTGGGTTAGGTTAGGGGTTAGGGTTGGGTTAGGGGTGGGGGGTTAGGGGTGGGGTTAGGGGTTGGGGTTAGGGGTGGGGTTAGGGGTGGGGTTAGGGGTGGGGTTAGGGGGTGGGGTTAGGGGTGGGGTTAGGGGGTGGGGTTAGGGGTGGGGTTAGGGGTTGGGATTAGGGGGTGGGGTTAGGGGTGGGGTTAGGGTGGGGTTAGGGGTGGGGTTAGGGGTGGGGTTAGGGGTGGGGTTAGGGGTGGGGTTAGGGGTGGGGGTTAGGGGGTGGGGTTGGGGGTGGGGTTAGGGGTGGGGTGGGGTTAGGGGTGGGGTTAGGGGTGGGGTTAGGGTTGGGGTTAGGGGTAGGGTTAGGGGTGGGGTTAGGGGTGGGGTTAGGGGTGGGGTTAGGGGTTGGGGTTGGGGGGTTAGGGTTAGGGGTGGGGTTAGGGGTGGGGTTAGGGGTGGGGTTAGGGGTGGGGTTAGGGGTGGGGTTAGGGGTTGGGGTTAGGGGGGTGGGGTTAGGGGTGGGGTTAGGGGTGGGGTTAGGGGTGGGGTTAGGGGTTGGGGTTGGGTTGGGTTGGGTTGGGTTGGGGTTGGGTTGGGGTTGGGTTGGGTTAGGGGTTGGGGTTGGGTTGGGGTTAGGGGTTAGGGGTTGGGTTAGGGGTTGGGGTTAGGGGTTGGGGGGTTGGGTTAGGGGTTGGGGTTGGGTTAGGGTTAGGGGTTAGGGTTGGGTTAGGGGTGGGGTTAGGGGTTGGGGTTGGGTTGGGTTGGGTTGGGTTAGGGGTTGGGGTTGGGTTAGGTTAGGGGTTAGGGTTGGGTTAGGGGTGGGGTTAGGGGTGGGGTTAGGGGTGGGGTTAGGGGTGGGGTTAGGGGTTGGGGTTGGGTTGGGTTGGGTTGGGGTTGGGTTAGGGGTTGGGGTTGGGTTAGGTTAGGGGGTTAGGGTTGGGTTAGGGGTGGGGTTAGGGGTGGGGGTGGGGTGGGGTTAGGGGTTGGGTTGGGTTGGGTGGGGGTGGGGTTAGGGGGTGGGGTTAGGGGTGGGGTTAGGGGTTAGGGGTGGGGTTAGGGGTGGGGTTAGGGGTGGGGTTAGGGGTTAGGGGTTAGGGGTGGGGTTAGGGTTAGGGGTGGGGGTGGGGTTGGGGTTAGGGGTGGGGTTAGGGGTGGGGTTAGGGTTAGGGGTGGGGTTAGGGGTGGGGTTAGGGGTGGGGTGGGGTTAGGGTTGGGGGTTGGGGTTAGGGTTAGGGGTGGGGTTAGGGGTGGGGTTAGGGGTGGGGTTAGGGTTGGGGGTTGGGGTTAGGGTTAGGGGTGGGGTTAGGGGTGGGGTTAGGGGGTGGGGTTAGGGGTGGGGTTAGGGTTGGGGGTTGGGGTTAGGGTTAGTGGTGGGGTTAGGAGTGGGGTTAGGGGTGGGGTTAGGGTTGGGGGTTGGGGTTAGGGTTAGGGGTGGGGTTAGGGGTGGGGTTAGGGGTGGGGTTAGGGGTGGGGTTAGGGGTGGGGTTAGAGATCAACATACATGGAATGGTGTTTAACACGGTTTCATGTATTTTAATTTATTTAAACCAAAACATTTTAATCATGTTAATTTGTAACTCTCTCTGTATGGCAGATTCTCAGTAGGTTTCCATGGTCCATTAACCAACAGCCTGGCAGGTCTACACTGTGTGTGTGTGTGTGTGTGTGTGTGTGTGTGTGTGTGTGTGTGTGTGTGTGTGTGTGTGTGTGTGTGTGTGTGTGTGTGTGTGTGTGTGTGTGTGTGTGTGTGTGTGTGTGTGTGTGTGTGTGTGTGTGTGTGGAATTATTGAATCAGTTTAGCTCATTGGACAGGTCAGAGTCTATGCTTGTGAGAGAGAGGAGTGTGGAGACTGTAGAGGGGGAGACGGAGAGAAGAGAGAGAGAGGAGTGTGGAGACTGTAGAGGGGGAGACGGAGAGAAGAGAGAGAGAGGAGTGTGGAGACTGTAGAGGGGGAGATGGAGAGAAGAGAGAGAGAGGAGTGTGGAGACTGTAGAGGGGGAGACGGAGAGAAGAGAGAGAGGAGTGTGGAGACTGTAGAGGGGGAGACGGAGAGAAGAGAGAGAGGAGTGTGGAGACTGTAGAGGGGGAGACGGAGAGAAGAGAGAGAGAGGAGTGTGGAGACTGTAGAGGGGGAGACGGAGAGAAGAGAGAGAGGAGTGTGGAGACTGTAGAGGGGGAGACGGAGAGAAGAGAGAGAGAGGAGTGTGGAGACTATAGAGGGGGAGACGGAGAGAAGAGACAGAGAGGAGTGTGGAGACTGTAGAGGGGGAGACGGAGAGAAGAGAGAGAGGAGTGTGGAGACTATACAGGGGGAGACGGAGAGAAGAGAGAGAGAGGAGACAGGAGACATTATCACCACCTACCACTAGAGGGCGACTAATAAATAAATAAAAATAAAAAAATACACAGTTTTGTTAGTTTGTCATTTGTTCATGGTAAGAAAACAAATTGGGAAGATTTGTAAGGATTCTGTATGGAGGAATGGTCTAAGATCACTCCCAATGTGTTCCCCAACTCATAAAACCTTTTAGAAAAAGGCTCAGTGCCGTTATCCACACAAGGTGAGGTATTGAAAGGGGTGTCAATTTTGATTCTACATGTTATAGTATGAACCTGGATCATCATAATGATTCTACATGTTATAATATGAACCTGGATCATCATAATGATTCTACATGTTATAGTATGAACCTGGATCATCATAATGACTCTACATGTTATAGTATGAACCTGGATCATCATAATGATTCTACATGTTATAATATGAACCTGGATCATCATAATGATTCTACATGTTATAGTATGAACCTGGATCATCATAATGATTCTACATGTTATAATATGAACCTGGATCATTATAATGATTCTACATCTTATAATATGGACCTGGATCATCATAATGATTCTACATGTTATAGTATGAACCTGGATCATCATAATGATTCTACATGTTATAGTATGAACCTGGATCATCATAATGATTCTACATGTTATAGTATGAACCTGGATCATCATAATGATTCTACATGTTATAGTATGAACCTGGATCATCATAATGATTCTACATGTTATAATATGCCATGGTGTTTACTGGCCAAAGGTTTATTTTATATTATATTATTTATTATTATATATTATATGCTAATTATGTTCTGACCCACCGACTTTAACTCAGAAAACAATTGTCCCGAAGCCAAACCTAGTTGACGAACCCTGTTTTCTAGTATTCCATGGCCTTTACTGGCCAACTGCTGTTATGGTTATGATATACTATGGTGTTGTGTCACTAGACTTTGACCATATATTATTGCATCCAAAGATCAACTGAACCTAGAACATAGATACAGAGACACTTGTCATCAGGAAGGTGCTCCCTCAGCGCAACGGAAAATATCTCAATGACTTGACATGTTCTGGTTGTGAATTCAGGCTACAAGGTAAGACTCTTCCCAGGGATTATTGTAAAGTGTGTAGAGAAATTAAATGTCTGGTGTTATTTTAGTATAGTGAATGACAGTAAAACACTCAGATGTAACAGTCCTTTTCACCTGGGACAGCTACGTGACAGTTCAATCATACTAAATGGCGCTAACTGGGTCATAGGTAAGTCACATTCAATAACATATTGTTCATATAGCTAACTGGGTGGAGTCAAGTCACATTATAACATATTGTTCATATAGCTAACTGGGTGGAGTCAAGTCACATTATAACATATTGTTCATATAGCTAACTGGGTGTAGTCAAGTCACATTATAACATATTGTTCATATAGCTAACTGGGTGTAGTCAAGTCACATTATAACATATTGTTCATATAGCTAACTGGGTGGAGTCAAGTCACATTATAACATATTGTTCATATAGCTAACTGGGTGGAGTCAAGTCACATTCAATAACATGTTGTTCATATAGCTAACTGGGTGTAGTCAAGTCACATTATAACATATTGTTCATATAGCTAACTGGGTGTAGTCAAGTCACATTATAACATATTGTTCATATAGCTAACTGGGTGTAGTCAAGTCACATTATAACATATTGTTCATATAGCTAACTGGGTGTAGTCAAGTCACATTATAACATATTGTTCATATAGCTAACTGGGTGTAGTCAAGTCACATTATAACATATTGTTCATATAGCTAACAGTCAAGTCACATTATAACATATTGTTCATATAGCTAACTGGGTGTAGTCAAGTCACATTATAACATATTGTTCATATAGCTAACTGGGTGGAGTCAAGTCACATTATAACATATTGTTCATATAGCTAACTGGGTGGAGTCAAGTCACATTATAACATATTGTTCATATAGCTAACTGGGTGGAGTCAAGTCACATTATAACATATTGTTCATATAGCTAACTGGGTGTAGTCAAGTCACATTATAACATATTGTTCATATAGCTAACTGGGTGTAGTCAAGTCACATTATAACATATTGTTCATATAGCTAACTGGGTGTAGTCAAGTCACATTATAACATATTGTTCATATAGCTAACTGGGTGGAGTCAAGTCACATTATAACATATTGTTCATATATAGCTAACTGGGTGTCAAGTCACATTATAGTCAAGTCACATTATAACATATTGTTCATATAGCTAACTGGGTGGAGTCAAGTCACATTATAACATATTGTTCATATAGCTAACTGGGTGGAGTCAAGTCACATTATAACATTGTTCATATAGCTAACTGGGTGGATAACATTATAACATATTGTTCATATAGCTAACTGGGTGTAGTCAAGTCACATTATAACATATTGTTCATATAGCTAACTGGGTGGAGTCAAGTCACATTATAACATATTGTTCATATAGCTAACTGGGTGTAGTCAAGTCACATTATAACATATTGTTCATATAGCTAACTGGGTGGAGTCAAGTCACATTATAACATATTGTTCATATAGCTAACTGGGTGGAGTCAAGTCACATTATAACATATTGTTCATATAGCTAACTGGGTGGAGTCAAGTCACATTATAACATATTGTTCATATAGCTAACTGGGTGGAGTCAAGTCACATTATAACATATTGTTCATATAGCTAACTGGGTTAGTCAAGTCACATTATAACATATTGTTCATATAGCTAACTGGGTGTAGTCAAGTCACATTATAACAATTGTTCTAGCTAACTGGGTGTAGTCAAGTCACATTATAACATATTGTTCATATAGCTAACTGGGTGTCAAGTCAAGTCACATTATAACATATTGTTCATATAGCTAACTGGGTGGAGTCAAGTCACATTATAACATATTGTTCATATAGCTAACTGGGTGGAGTCAAGTCACATTATAACATATTGTTCATATAGCTAACTGGGTGTAGTCAAGTCACATTATAACATATTGTTCATATAGCTAACTGGGTGTAGTCAAGTCACATTATAACATATTGTTCATATAGCTAACTGGGTGTAGTCAAGTCACATTATAACATATTGTTCATATAGCTAACTGGGTGTAGTCAAGTCACATTATAACATATTGTTCATATAGCTAACTGGGTGTAGTCAAGTCACATTATAACATATTGTTCATATAGCTAACTGGGTGTAGTCAAGTCACATTATAACATATTGTTCATATAGCTAACTGGTGTAGTCAAGTCACATTATAACATATTGTTCATATAGCTAACTGGGTGTAGTCAAGTCACATTATAACATATTGTTCATATAGCTAACTGGGTGTAGTCAAGTCACATTATAACATATTGTTCATATAGCTAACTGGGTGTAGTCAAGTCACATTATAACATATTGTTCATATAGCTAACTGGGTGGAGTCAAGTCACATTATAACACATAGCTAACTGGGTGTAGAGTCATAACATAACATATTGTTCATATAGCTAACTGGGTAGTCAAGTCACATTATAACATATTGTTCATATAGCTAACTGGGTGTAGTCAAGTCACATTATAACATATTGTTCATATAGCTAACTGGGTGTAGTCAAGTCACATTATAACATATTGTTCATATAGCTAACTGGGTGGAGTCAAGTCACATTATAACATATTGTTCATATAGCTAACTGGGTGTAGTCAAGTCACATTATAACATATTGTTCATATAGCTAACTGGGTGGAGTCAAGTCACATTATAACATATTGTTCATATAGCTAACTGGGTGGAGTCAAGTCACATTATAACATATTGTTCATATAGCTAACTGGGTGGAGTCAAGTCACATTCAATAACATATTGTTCATATAGCTAACTGGGTGGAGTCAAGTCACATTATAACATATTGTTCATATAGCTAACTGGGTGTAGTCAAGTCACATTATAACATATTGTTCATATAGCTAACTGGGTGTAGTCAAGTCACATTATAACATATTGTTCATATAGCTAACTGGGTGGAGTCAAGTCACATTATAACATATTGTTCATATAGCTAACTGGGTGGAGTCAAGTCACATTATAACATATTGTTCATATAGCTAACTGGGTGTAGTCAAGTCACATTATAACATATTGTTCATATAGCTAACTGGGTGTAGTCAAGTCACATTATAACATGTTGTTCATATAGCTAATAGTCAAGTCACATTATAACATATTGTTCATATAGCTAACTGGGTGTAGTCAAGTCACATTCAATAACATATTGTTCATATAGCTAACTGGGTGGAGTCAAGTCACATTATAACATATTGTTCATATAGCTAACTGGGTGGAGTCAAGTCACATTATAACATATTGTTCATATAGCTAACTGGGTGTAGTCAAGTCACATTATAACATATTGTTCATATAGCTAACTGGGTGTAGTCAAGTCACATTATAACATATTGTTCATATAGCTAACTGGGTGTAGTCAAGTCACATTATAACATATTGTTCATATAGCTAACTGGGTGTAGTCAAGTCACATTATAACATATTGTTCATATAGCTAACTGGGTGTAGTCAAGTCACATTATAACATATTGTTCATATAGCTAATAGTCAAGTCACATTCAATAACATATTGTTCATATAGCTAACTGGGTGTAGTCAAGTCACATTATAACATATTGTTCATATAGCTAACTGGGTGTAGTCAAGTCACATTATAACATATTGTTCATATAGCTAACTGGGTGGAGTCAAGTCACATTCAATAACATATTGTTCATATAGCTAACTGGGTGTAGTCAAGTCACATTATAACATATTGTTCATATAGCTAACTGGGTGTAGTCAAGTCACATTATAACATATTGTTCATATAGCTAACTGGGTGGAGTCAAGTCACATTATAACATATTGTTCATATAGCTAACTGGGTGTAGTCAAGTCACATTATAACATATTGTTCATATAGCTAACTGGGTGTAGTCAAGTCACATTATAACATATTGTTCATATAGCTAACTGGGTGTAGTCACATTATAACATATTGTTCATATAGCTAACATTCACATTATAACATATTGTTCATATAGCTAACTGGGTGTAGTCAAGTCACATTATAACATATTGTTCATATAGCTAACTGGGTAGTCAAGTCACATTATAACATATTGTCACTAATAGTCAAGTCACATTATAACATATTGTTCATATAGCTAACTGGGTGGAGTCAAGTCACATTATAACATATTGTTCATATAGCTAAACAAGTCACATTATAACATATTGTTCAAGTCACATTATAACATATTGTTCATATAGCTAACTGGGTGTAGTCAAGTCACATTATAACATATTGTTCATATAGCTAACTGGGTGTAGTCAAGTCACATTATAACATATTGTTCATATAGCTAACTGGGTGGAGTCAAGTCACATTATAACATATTGTTCATATAGCTAACTGGGTGGAGTCAAGTCACATTATAACATATTGTTCATATAGCTAACTGGGTGTAGTCAAGTCACATTATAACATATTGTTCATATAGCTAACTGGGTGTAGTCAAGTCACATTATAACATATTGTTCATATAACATTATAACATTGTTCATATAGCTAACTGGGTGTAGTCAAGTCACATTATAACATATTGTTCATATAGCTAACTGGGTGTAGTCAAGTCACATTATAACATATTGTTCATATAGCTAACTGGGTGGAGTCAAGTCACATTATAACATATTGTTCATATAGCTAACTGGGTGTAGTCAAGTCACATTCAATAACATATTGTTCATATAGCTAACTGGGTGGAGTCAAGTCACATTATAACATATTGTTCATATAGCTAACTGGGTGTAGTCAAGTCACATTATAACATATTGTTCATATAGCTAACTGGGTGTAGTCAAGTCACATTATAACATATTGTTCATAAGCTAATAGTCAAGTCACATTATAACATATTGTTCATATAGCTAACTGGGTGGAGTCAAGTCACATTATAACATATTGTTCATATAGCTAACTGGGTGGAGTCAAGTCACATTATAACATATTGTTCATATAGCTAACTGGGTGTAGTCAAGTCACATTATAACATATTGTTCATATAGCTAACTGGGTGTAGTCAAGTCACATTATAACATATTGTTCATATAGCTAACTGGGTGTAGTCAAGTCACATTATAACATATTGTTCATATAGCTAACTGGGTGTAGTCAAGTCACATTATAACATATTGTTCATATAGCTAACTGGGTGTAGTCAAGTCACATTCAATAACATATTGTTCATATAGCTAACTGGGTGGAGTCAAGTCACATTATAACATATATATTGTCACATTATAACATATTGTTCATATAGCTAACTGGGTGGAGTCAAGTCACATTATAACATATTGTTCATATAGCTAACTGGGTGGAGTCAAGTCACATTATAACATATTGTTCATATAGCTAACTGGGTGGAGTCAAGTCACATTATAACATATTGTTCATATAGCTAACTGGGTAGTCAAGTCACATTATAACATATTGTTCATATAGCTAACATCAAGTCACATTATAACATATTGTTCATATAGCTAACTGGGTGTAGTCAAGTCACATTATAACATATTGTTCATATAGCTAACTGGGTGTAGTCAAGTCACATTATAACATATTGTTCATATAGCTAACTGGGTGTAGTCAAGTCACATTATAACATATTGTTCATATAGCTAACTGGGTGTAGTCAAGTCACATTCAATAACATATTGTTCATATAGCTAACTGGGTGGAGTCAAGTCACATTATAACATATTGTTCATATAGCTAACTGGGTGGAGTCAAGTCACATTATAACATATTGTTCATATAGCTAACTGGGTGGAGTCAAGTCACATTATAACATATTGTTCATATAGCTAACTGGGTGGAGTCAAGTCACATTATAACATATTGTTCATATAGCTAACTGGGTGGAGTCAAGTCACACATAACATTGTTCATATAGCTAACTGGGTGGAGTCAAGTCACATTATAACATATTGTTCATATAGCTAACTGGGTGGAGTCAAGTCACATTATAACATATTGTTCATATAGCTAACTGGGTGGAGTCAAGTCACATTATAACATATTGTTCATATAGCTAACTGGGTGGAGTCAAGTCACATTATAACATATTGTTCATATAGCTAACTGGGTGGAGTCAAGTCACATTATAACATGTTGTTCATATAGCTAACTGGGTGGAGTCAAGTCACATTATAACATATTGTTCATATAGCTAACTGGGTGGAGTCAAGTCACATTATAACATATTGTTCATATAGCTAACTGGGTGTAGTCAAGTCACATTATAACATATTGTTCATATAGCTAACTGGGTGGAGTCAAGTCACATTATAACATATTGTTCATATAGCTAACTGGGTGGTAGTCAAGTCACATTATAACATATTGTTCATATAGCTAACTGGGTGAGTCAAGTCACATTATAACATATTGTTCATATAGCTAACTGGGTGGAGTCAAGTCACATTATAACATATTGTTCATATAGCTAACTGGGTGGAGTCAAGTCACATTATAACATATTGTTCATATAGCTAACTGGGTGGAGTCAAGTCACATTATAACATATTGTTCATATAGCTAATAGTCACATTATAACATATTAACTGGGTGTAGTCAAGTCACATTATAACATATTGTTCATATAGCTAACTGGGTGGAGTCAAGTCACATTCATAACATATTGTTCATATAGCTAACTGGGTGGAGTCAAGTCACATTCAATAACATATTGTTCATATAGCTAACTGGGTGGATCAAGTTGTATAACATATTGTTCATATAGCTAACTGGGTGGAGTCAAGTCATTATAACATATTGTTCATATAGCTAACTGGGTGGAGTCAAGTCACATTATAACATATTGTTCATATAGCTAACTGGGTGTAGTCAAGTCACATTATAACATATTGTTCATATAGCTAACTGGGTGTAGTCAAGTCACATTATAACATATTGTTCATATAGCTAACTGGGTGTAGTCAAGTCACATTATAACATATTGTTCATATAGCTAACTGGGTGGAGTCAAGTCACATTATAACATATTGTTCATATAGCTAACTGGGTGTAGTCAAGTCACATTATAACATATTGTTCATATAGCTAACTGGGTGTAGTCAAGTCACATTATAACATATTGTTCATATAGCTAACTGGGTGGAGTCAAGTCACATTATAACATATTGTTCATATAGCTAACTGGGTGTAGTCAAGTCATTATAACATTGTTATAACTAATATTGTTCAAGTCACATTATAACATATTGTTCATATAGCTAACTGGGTGTAGTCAAGTCACATTATAACATATTGTTCATATAGCTAAAGTCAAGTCACATTATAACATATTGTTCATATAGCTAACTGGGTGTAGTCAAGTCACATTATAACATATTGTTCATATAGCTAACTGGGTGGAGTCAAGTCACATTATAACATATTGTTCATATAGCTAACTGGGTGTAGTCAAGTCACATTATAACATATTGTTCATATAGCTAACTGGGTGTAGTCAAGTCACATTATAACATATTGTTCATATAGCTAACTGGGTGTGTCAAGTCACATTATAACATATTGTTCATATAGCTAACATTCACATTATAACATATTGTTCATATAGCTAACTGGGTGTAGTCAAGTCACATTATAACATATTGTTCATATAGCTAACTGGGTGGAGTCAAGTCACATTATAACATATTGTTCATATAGCTAACTGGGTGTAGTCAAGTCACATTATATAACATATTGTTCATATAGCTAACTGGGTGTAGTCAAGTCACATTATAACATATTGTTCATATAGCTAACTGGGTGTAGTCAATTGTCACATTATAACATATTGTTCATATAGCTAACTGGGTGTAGTCAAGTCACATTATAACATATTGTTCATATAGCTAACAGTCAAGTCACATTATAACATATTGTTCATATAGCTAACTGGGTGTAGTCAAGTCACATTATAACATATTGTTCATATAGCTAACTGGGTGTAGTCAAGTCACATTATAACATATTGTTCATATAGCTAACTGGGTGTAGTCAAGTCACATTATAACATATTGTTCATATAGCTAACTGGGTGGAGTCAAGTCACATTATAACATATT
Source organism: Oncorhynchus keta (assembly GCF_023373465.1). Lineage (NCBI taxonomy): Eukaryota > Metazoa > Chordata > Actinopteri > Salmoniformes > Salmonidae > Oncorhynchus > Oncorhynchus keta. The sequence goes on from NW_026288175.1 coordinate 12,966, forward strand.
GTTAGCTAATATAGCTAACTAACTGGGTGTAGTCAAGTCACATTATAACATATTGTTCATATAGCTAACTGGGTGTCACATTATAACATATTGTCAAGTCACATTCACATTATAACATATTGTTCATATAGCTAACTGGGTGTAGTCAAGTCACATTATAACATATTGTTCATATAGCTAACTGGGTGGAGTCAAGTCACATTATAACATATTGTTCATATAGCTAACTGGGTGTAGTCAAGTCACATTATAACATATTGTTCATATAGCTAACTGGGTGTAGTCAAGTCACATTATAACATATTGTTCATATAGCTAACTGGGTGGAGTCAAGTCACATTATAACATATTGTTCATATAGCTAACTGGGTGGAGTCAAGTCACATTATAACATATTTTCATATAGCTAACTGGGTGTAGTCAAGTCACATTATCACATTATAACATATTGTTCATATAGCTAACTGGGTGGAGTCAAGTCACATTATAACATATTGTTCATATAGCTAACTGGGTGTAGTCAAGTCACATTATAACATATTGTTCATATAGCTAATTCAAGTCACATTCAATAACATATTGTTCATATAGCTAACTGGGTGTAGTCAAGTCACATTATAACATATTGTTCATATAGCTAACTGGGTGGAGTCAAGTCACATTATAACATATTGTTCATATAGCTAACTGGGTGGAGTCAAGTCACATTATAACATATTGTTCATATAGCTAACTGGGTGTAGTCAAGTCACATTATAACATATTGTTCATATAGCTAACTGGGTGTAGTCAAGTCATATAGCTAACTGGGTGAGTCACATTTAACATATTGTTCATATAGCTAACTGGGTGGAGTCAAGTCACATTATAACATATTGTTCATATAGCTAACTGGGTGTAGTCAAGTCACATTATAACATATTGTTCATATAGCTAACTGGGTGTAGTCAAGTCACATTATAACATATTGTTCATATAGCTAACTGGGTGGAGTCAAGTCACATTATAACATATTGTTCATATAGCTAACTGGGTGTAGTCAAGTCACATTATAACATATTGTTCATATAGCTAACTGGGTGTAGTCAAGTCACATTATAACATATTGTTCATATAGCTAACTGGGTGTAGTCAAGTCACATTATAACAAGTAGCTAACATCAAGTCACATTATAACATATTGTTCATATAGCTAACTGGGTGGAGTCAAGTCACATTATAACATATTGTTCATATAGCTAACAGTTATAACATATTGTTCATATAGCTAACTGGGTGTAGTCAAGTCACATTATAACATATTGTTCATATAGCTAACTGGGTGGAGTCAAGTCACATTATAACATATTGTTCATATAGCTAACTGGGTGTAGTCAAGTCACATTATAACATATTGTTCATATAGCTAACTGGGTGTAGTCAAGTCACATTATAACATGTTGTTCATATAGCTAACTGGGTGTAGTCAAGTCACATTATAACATATTGTTCATATAGCTAACTGGGTGTAGTCAAGTCACATTATAACATATTGTTCATATAGCTAACTGGGTGGAGTCAAGTCACATTATAACATATTGTTCATATAGCTAACTGGGTGTAGTCAAGTCACATTATAACATATTGTTCATATAGCTAACTGGGTGTAGTCAAGTCACATTATAACATATTGTTCATATAGCTAACTGGGTGGAGTCAAGTCACATTATAACATATTGTTCATATAGCTAACTGGGTGGAGTCAAGTCACATTATAACATATTGTTCATATAGCTAACTGGGTGTAGTCAAGTCACATTATAACATATTGTTCATATAGCTAACTGGAGTCAAGTCACATTATAACATATTGTTCATATAGCTAACAAGTCAAGTCACATTATAACATATTGTTCATATAGCTAACTGGGTGTAGTCAAGTCACATTATAACATATTGTTCATATAGCTAACTGGGTGTAGTCAAGTCACATTATAACATATTGTTCATATAGCTAACTGGGTGTAGTCAAGTCATTATAACATATTGTTCATAAGCTAACTGGGTGGAGTCAAGTCACATTATAACATATTGTTCATATAGCTAACTGGGTGAGTCAAGTCACATTATAACATATTGTTCATATAGCTAACTGGGTGTAGTCAAGTCACATTATAACATATTGTTCATATAGCTAACTGGGTGGAGTCAAGTCACATTATAACATATTGTTCATATAGCTAACTGGGTGGAGTCAAGTCACATTATAACATATTGTTCATATAGCTAACTGGGTGTAGTCAAGTCACATTATAACATATTGTTCATATAGCTAACTGGGTGTAGTCAAGTCACATTATAACATATTGTTCATATAGCTAACTGGGCTAACTGGGAGTCAAGTCACATTATAACATATTGTTCATATAGCTAACTGGGTGGAGTCAAGTCACATTATAACATATTGTTCATATAGCTAACTGGGTGGAGTCAAGTCACATTATAACATATTGTTCATATAGCTAACTGGGTGTAGTCAAGTCACATTATAACATATTGTTCATATAGCTAACTGGGTGTAGTCAAGTCACATTATAACATATTGTTCATATAGCTAACTGGGTGGAGTCAAGTCACATTATAACATATTGTTCATATAGCTAACTGGGTGGAGTCAAGTCACATTATAACATATTGTTCATATAGCTAACTGGGTGGAGTCAAGTCACATTATAACATATTGTTCATATAGCTAACTGGGTGTAGTCAAGTCACATTATAACATATTGTTCATATAGCTAACTGGGTGTAGTCAAGTCACATTATAACATATTGTTCATATAGCTAACTGGGTGTAGTCAAGTCACATTATAACATATTGTTCATATAGCTAACTGGGTGTAGTCAAGTCACATTATAACATATTGTTCATATAGCTAACTGGGTGTAGTCAAGTCACATTATAACATATTGTTCATATAGCTAACTGGGTGTAGTCAAGTCACATTATAACATATTGTTCATATAGCTAACTGGGTGGAGTCAAGTCACATTATAACATATTGTTCATATAGCTAACTGGGTGTAGTCAAGTCACATTATAACATATTGTTCATATAGCTAACTGGGTGTAGTCAAGTCACATTATAACATATTGTTCATATAGCTAACTGGGTGGAGTCAAGTCACATTATAACATATTGTTCATATAGCTAACTGGGTGTAGTCAAGTCACATTATAACATATTGTTCATATAGCTAACTGGGTGGAGTCAAGTCACATTCAATAACATATTGTTCATATAGCTAACTGGGTGTAGTCAAGTCACATTATAACATATTGTTCATATAGCTAACTGGGTGGAGTCAAGTCACATTATAACATATTGTTCATATAGCTAACTGGGTGGAGTCAAGTCACATTATAACATATTGTTCATATAGCTAACTGGGTGGAGTCAAGTCAAGTCACATTATAACATATTGTTCATATAGCTAACTGGGTGTAGTCAAGTCACATTATAACATATTGTTCATATAGCTAACTGGGTGGAGTCAAGTCACATTATAACATATTGTTCATATAGCTAACTGGGTGTAGTCAAGTCACATTATAACATATTGTATAGCTAACTGGGTGAGTCAAGTCACATTATAACATATTGTTCATATAGCTAACTGGGTGTAGTCAAGTCACATTATAACATATTGTTCATATAGCTAACTGGGTGTAGTCAAGTCACATTATAACATATTGTTCATATAGCTAACTGGGTGGAGTCAAGTCACATTATAACATATTGTTCATATAGCTAACTGGGTGGAGTCAAGTCACATTATAACATATTGTTCATATAGCTAACTGGGTGTAGTCAAGTCACATTATAACATATTGTTCATATAGCTAACTGGGTGGAGTCAAGTCACATTATAACATATTGTTCATATAGCTAACTGGGTGGAGTCAAGTCACATTATAACATATTGTTCATATAGCTAACTGGGTGGAGTCAAGTCACATTATAACATATTGTTCATATAGCTAACTGGGTGGAGTCAAGTCACATTATAACATATTGTTCATATAGCTAACTGGGTGGAGTCAAGTCACATTATAACATATTGTTCATATAGCTAACTGGGTGGAGTCAAGTCACATTATAACATATTGTTCATATAGCTAACTGGGTGTAGTCAAGTCACATTATAACATATTGTTCATATAGCTAACTGGGTGGAGTCAAGTCACATTATAACATATTGTTCATATAGCTAACTGGGTGTAGTCAAGTCACATTATAAGCTAACTTGGAGTCAAGTCACATTATAACATATTGTTCATATAGCTAACTGGGTGGAGTCAAGTCACATTATAACATATTGTTCATATAGCTAACTGGGTGGAGTCAAGTCACATTATAACATATTGTTCATATAGCTAACTGGGTGTAGTCAAGTCACATTATAACATATTGTTCATATAGCTAACTGGGTGTAGTCAAGTCACATTATAACATATTGTTCATATAGCTAACTGGGTGGAGTCAAGTCACATTATAACATATTGTTCATATAGCTAACTGGGTGGAGTCAAGTCACATTATAACATATTGTTCATATAGCTAACTGGGTGTAGTCAAGTCACATTATAACATATTGTTCATATAGCTAACTGGGTGGAGTCAAGTCACATTATAACATATTGTTCATATAGCTAACTGGGTGGAGTCAAGTCACATTATAACATATTGTTCATATAGCTAACTGGGTGAGTCAAGTCACATTATAACATATTGTTCATATAGCTAATGGAGTCAAGTCACATTATAGCTAAAGTCAAGTCACATTATAACATATTGTTCATATAGCTAACTGGGTGGAGTCAAGTCACATTATAACATATTGTTCATATAGCTAACTGGGTGTAGTCAAGTCACATTATAACATATTGTTCATATAGCTAACTGGGGTAGTCAAGTCACATTATAACATTAGTCAAGTCACATTATAACATATTGTTCATATAGCTAACTGGGTAGTCAAGTCACATTATAACATATTGTTCATATAGCTAACTGGGTGGAGTCAAGTCACATTATAACATATTGTTCATATAGCTAACTGGGTGGAGTCAAGTCACATTATAACATATTGTTCATATAGCTAACTGGGTGTAGTCAAGTCACATTATAACATATTGTTCATATAGCTAACTGGGTGTAGTCAAGTCACATTATAACATATTGTTCATATAGCTAACTGGGTGGAGTCAAGTCACATTCAATAACATATTGTTCATATAGCTAACTGGGTGTAGTCAAGTCACATTATAACATATTGTTCATATAGCTAACTGGGTGTAGTCAAGTCACATTATAACATATCTGTCAAGTCTAATTCAAAAACATGTTCATATAACGTATGATACGATTCTTATATTTAGTATCATAGTTCTAAATCATTTTTCATAATATCAGAACATTTGTTGTTTTCTAAATTACAATGAGCTCCTGCTTCCTGTGTAATTTGGTATGAAACCACTGAACAGACTTTTCTTAACATCGATATTATGAACTGAATTCAGTAACAGCATAATAATATCATACCTGTTGAACAAAGCAACACACTAGAATGAGAGAAATTATTAAAAGAGAAAGAGACATTATTATTATTAATAATATTACTATGTTTATATTGGTATTATTTGTATTAGTTATCTATTAATTATATCACCTGACTGTTTGGATGTGTCTGTTAGTAAATGTTTTATTTCTAAGAGATAATGCATCAAATAGAACAATTGACCTTCAATAATGAATTGTCACTGTGTTAACCACAACCAACATGTTGGATCTCTGTTTAGGGGTCAGTGCTCTAAAATGAGTCTCACTGGGGAGAGAGAGGAGAGGGGCCCTGCCTCTAAAATGAGTCTCACTGGGGAGAGAGAGGAGGGGGGCCCTGCCTCTAAAATGAGTCTCACTGGGGAGAGAGAGAAGGGGGGCCCTGCCTCTAAAAAGAATGTCTCTGGGGAACATGGCACCAAATCTAAGAGGTGAGAGGACCATTTTTTAAAGATTTTATGAATTGTTTATATCCAAAACACAATATCCACCATCTTTTCAGTTGTGTTTTTTCATCAGCAATGAAGGCTGATATGGGTAAAATATTACTGTTCTAAGATATTACATTTTAAATAGAGTTTAGTGACATTTTACTGAGAACATCACAGCAAGATTAAACTAATATTATTCTCTAGATTCTCCCATTTAATTTGCACCATAAAGCCCCACAGTGGAGGTGTTATAATACCCATAACACCTAGCGGTCAAACAGGAAAATGGTTCCAATAGTTTTATAGAGCCCCACAGTGGAGGTGTCATAATACCCATAACACCTAGCGGTCAAACAGGGAAATGGTTCCAATAGTTTTATAGAGCCCCACAGTGGAGGTGTCATAATACCCATAACACCTAGCGGTCAAACAGGGAAATGGTTCCAATAGTTTTATAGAGCCCCACAGTGGAGGTGTCATAATACCCATAACACCTAGCGATCAAACAGGAAAATGGTTCCAATAGTTTTATAGAGCCCCACAGTGGAGGTGTCATAATACCCATAACACCTAGCGGTCAAACAGGAAAATGGTTCCAATAGTTTTATAGAGCCCCACAGTGGAGGTGTCATAATACCCATAACACCTAGCGGTCAAACAGGGAAATGGTTCCAATAGTTTTATAGAGCCCCACAGTGGAGGTGTCATAATACCCATAACACCTAGCGGTCAAACAGGGAAATGGTTCCAATAGTTTTATAGAGCCCCACAGTGAAGGTGTCATAATACCCATAACACCTAGCGGTCAAACAGGAAAATGGTTCCAATAGTTTTATAGAGCCCCACAGTGGAGGTGTCATAATACCCATAACACCTAGCGGTCAAACAGGGAAATGGTTCCAATAGTTTTATAGAGCCCCACAGTGGAGATGTCATAATACCCATAACACCTAGCGGTCAAACAGGGAAATGGTTCCAATTGTTTTTCTAATAGAAAACATGAGCTGGAGCACACCCAGATATTTTTTTATGTGGAGGTTCTAGCTAACCGCTAATAAACTATAAGATATAAATGATAAATTGAGTCGCACTCCATATACTGTATAAACTCCATATATAAACTCCATATATAAACTCCATACATAAACTCCATATATAAACTCCATATATAAACTCCATATATAAACTCAATGTATAAACTCCATATACTGTATAAACTCCATATACTGTATAAACTCCATATACTGTATAAACTCCATGTATAAACTCCATATATAAACTCCATATATAAACTCCATATACTGTATAAACTCCATATACTGTATAGACTCCATGTATAAACTCCATATATAAACTCCATATACTGTATAAACTCCATATACTGTATAGACTCCATGTATAAACTCCATATATAAACTCCATATACTGTATAAACTCCATATATAAACTCCATATATAAACTCCATATACTGTATAAACTCCATATATAAACTCCATATATAAACTCCATATACTGTATAAACTCCATATATAAACTCCATATACTGTATAAACTCCATATATAAACTCCATATATAAACTCCATATACTGTATAAACTCCATATATAAACTCCATATATAAACTCCATGTACTGTATAAACTCCATATACTGTATAAACTCCATATACTGTATAAACTCCATATATAAACTCCATGTATAAACTCCATATACTGTATAAACTCCATATATAAACTCCATATACTGTATAAACTCCATATATAAACTCCATGTATAAACTCCACATACTGTATAAACTCCATATATAAACTCCATGTATAAACTCCATGTATAAACTCCATGTATAAACTCCATGTATAAACTCCATGTATAAACTCCATGTATAAACTCCATGTATAAACTCCATGTATAAACTCCATGTATAAACTCCATGTATAAACTCCATGTATAAACTCCATGTATAAACTCCATGTATAAACTCCATGTATAAACTCCATATATAAACTCCATGTATAAACTCCATATATAAACTCCATGTATAAACTCCATATATAAACTCCATATATAAACTCCATATATAAACTCCATATATAAACTCCATATATAAACTCCATATATAAACTCCATATATAAACTCCATGTATAAACTCCATATATAAACTCCATATTTAAACTCCATGTATAAACTCCATATATAAACTCCATATATAAACTCCATGTATAAACTCCATATACTGTATAAACTCCATATATAAACTCCATATACTGTATAAACTCCATATATAAACTCCATATACTGTATAAACTCCATATATAAACTCCATATATAAACTCCATATATAAACTCCATGTATAAACTCCATGTATAAACTCCATGTATAAACTCCATGTATAAACTCCATATATAAACTCCATATATAAACTCCATGTATAAACTCCATGTATAAACTCCATATATAAACTCCATGTATAAACTCCATGTATAAACTCCATGTATAAACTCCATGTATAAACTCCATGTATAAACTCCATATATAAACTCCATGTATAAACTCCATGTATAAACTCCATGTATAAACTCCATATACTGTATAAACTCCATATATAAACTCCATATACTGTATAAACTCCATATATAAACTCCATATACTGTATAAACTCCATATATAAACTCCATATATAAACTCCATATATAAACTCCATGTATAAACTCCATGTATAAACTCCATGTATAAACTCCATGTATAAACTCCATGTATAAACTCCATATATAAACTCCATGTATAAACTCCATGTATAAACTCCATGTATAAACTCCATGTATAAACTCCATGTATAAACTCCATGTATAAACTCCATGTATAAACTCCATGTATAAACTCCATATATAAACTCCATGTATAAACTCCATGTATAAACTCCATGTATAAACTCCATATATAAACTCCATATACTGTATAAACTCCATATATAAACTCCATATATAAACTCCATATACTGTATAAACTCCATATATAAACTCCATATATAAACTCCATATACTGTATAAACTCCATATATAAACTCCATATATAAACTCCATATACTGTATAAACTCCATATATAAACTCCATGTACTGTATAAACTCCATATACTGTATAAACTCCATATACTGTATAAACTCCATATACTGTATAAACTCCATATATAAACTCCATGTATAAACTCCATATACTGTATAAACTCCATATATAAACTCCATATACTGTATAAACTCCATATATAAACTCCATGTATAAACTCCATATACTGTATAAACTCCATATATAAACTCCATGTATAAACTCCATGTATAAACTCCATGTATAAACTCCATGTATAAACTCCATATATAAACTCCATGTATAAACTCCATGTATAAACTCCATGTATAAACTCCATGTATAAACTCCATGTATAAACTCCATGTATAAACTCCATGTATAAACTCCATGTATAAACTCCATATATAAACTCCATGTATAAACTCCATGTATAAACTCCATGTATAAACTCCATGTATAAACTCCATATATAAACTCCATATACTGTATAAACTCCATATATAAACTCCATATATAAACTCCATATACTGTATAAACTCCATATATAAACTCCATATATAAACTCCATATACTGTATAAACTCCATATATAAACTCCATATATAAACTCCATATACTGTATAAACTCCATATATAAACTCCATGTACTGTATAAACTCCATATACTGTATAAACTCCATATACTGTATAAACTCCATATATAAACTCCATGTATAAACTCCATATACTGTATAAACTCCATATATAAACTCCATATACTGTATAAACTCCATATATAAACTCCATGTATAAACTCCATATACTGTATAAACTCCATATATAAACTCCATGTATAAACTCCATGTATAAACTCCATGTATAAACTCCATGTATAAACTCCATGTATAAACTCCATGTATAAACTCCATGTATAAACTCCATGTATAAACTCCATATATAAACTCCATGTATAAACTCCATGTATAAACTCCATGTATAAACTCCATGTATAAACTCCATGTATAAACTCCATGTATAAACTCCATATATAAACTCCATGTATAAACTCCATGTATAAACTCCATATATAAACTCCATATATAAACTCCATATATAAACTCCATGTATAAACTCCATATATAAACTCCATATATAAACTCCATGTATAAACTCCATATATAAACTCCATGTATAAACTCCATATACTGTATAAACTCCATATATAAACTCCATATACTGTATAAACTCCATATATAAGCTCCATATACTGTATAAGCTCCATGTATAAACTCCATATATAAACTCCATATATAAACTCCATATATAAACTCCATGTATAAACTCCATGTATAAACTCCATGTATAAACTCCATGTATAAACTCCATATATAAACTCCATGTATAAACTCCATGTATAAACTCCATGTATAAACTCCATATATAAACTCCATATATAAACTCCATATATAAACTCCATATATAAACTCCATATATAAACTCCATGTATAAACTCCATGTATAAACTCCATGTATAAACTCCATGTATAAACTCCATGTATAAACTCCATGTATAAACTCCATGTATAAACTCCATGTATAAACTCCATGTATAAACTCCATGTATAAACTCCATGTATAAACTCCATGTATAAACTCCATGTATAAACTCCATGTATAAACTCCATGTATAAACTCCATGTATAAACTCCATGTATAAACTCCATGTATAAACTCCATGTATAAACTCCATGTATAAACTCCATGTATAAACTCCATGTATAAACTCCATATATAAACTCCATATATAAACTCCATATATAAACTCCATATATAAACTCCATATATAAACTCCATATATAAACTCCATGTATAAACTCCATGTATAAACTCCATGTATAAACTCCATGTATAAACTCCATGTATAAACTCCATATATAAACTCCATATATAAACTCCATATATAAACTCCATGTATAAACTCCATGTATAAACTCCATGTATAAACTCCATATATAAACTCCATATATAAACTCCATATATAAACTCCATATATAAACTCCATATATAAACTCCATATATAAACTCCATGTATAAACTCCATGTATAAACTCCATGTATAAACTCCATATATAAACTCCCAGTAATTTATTGGGTTTTTACCAACGTTTCAGCATCACTGTGTCTTCAGGGTGATGTCATGAATACTTGAACCAGGTTATGTAGACAAACAGTGCAATTAGTGCAACTAATGTCAATAGTGAGGGGTCATCATGATTAAGTTAATTAGAATTAATTAGTGAAACTGTTTAAAAAAACGATAGTTTATGGCATATTGAATATATTAGTCTATTGTTATCATATGGAAACATAACTCAATATTGTACATCATATTAGCATCAACATACATTATTGTACATAGCATTAGCATCAACATACATTAGTGTACATAGCATTAGCATCAACATACATTATTGTACATAGCATTAGCATCAACATACATTATTGTACATAGCATTAGCATCAACATACATTATTGTACATAGCATTAGCATCAACATACATTATTGTACATAGCATTAGCATCAACATACATTATTGTACATAGCATTAGCATCAACATACATTATTGTACATAGCATTAGCATCAACATACATTAGTGTACATAGCATTAGCATCAACATACATTAGTGTACATAGCATTAGCATCAAACTACATTATTGTACATAGCATTAGCATCAACATACATTATTGTACATAGCATTAGCATCAACATACATTATTGTACATAGCATTAGCATCAACATACATTATTGTACATAGCATTAGCATCAACATACATTAGTGTACATAGCATTAGCATCAACATACATTAGTGTACATAGCATTAGCATCAACATACATTATTGTACATAGCATTAGCATTAACATACATTATTGTACATAGCATTAGCATCAACATACATTATTGTACATAGCATTAGCATCAACATACATTATTGTACATAGCATTAGCATCAACATACATTATTGTACATCATATTAGCATCAACATACATTATTGTACATAGCATTAGCATACATTATTGTACATAGCATTAGCATCAACATACATCAGCTTTTAGCAGGGCTGAGTTGACTACTAGAGAGAGAAGGCAGAGTGACGACACAAGCTTTTAGCAGGGCTGAGTTGACTACTAGAGAGAGAAGGCAGAGTAACGACACAAGCTTTTAGCAGGGCTGAGTTGACTACTAGAGAGAGAAGGCAGAGTGAAGACACAAGCTTTTAGCAGGGCTGAGTTGACTACTAGAGAGAGAAGGCAGAGTGAAGACACAAGCTTTTAGCAGGGCTGAGTTGACTACTAGAGAGAGAAGGCAGAGTGACAACACAAGCTTTTAGCAGGGCTGAGTTGACTACTAGAGAGAGAAGGCAGAGTGACGACACAAGCTTTTAGCAGGGCTGAGTTGACTACTAGAGAGAGAAGGCAGAGTGAAAACACAAGCTTTTAGCAGGGCTGAGTTGACTACTAGAGAGAGAAGGCAGAGTGAAGACACAAGCTTTTAGCAGGGCTGAGTTGACTACTAGAGAGAGAAGGCAGAGTGAAGACACAAGCTTTTAGCAGGGCTGAGTTGACTACTAGAGAGAGAAGGCAGAGTGACGACACAAGCTTTTAGCAGGGCTGAGTTGACTACTAGAGAGAGAAGGCAGAGTGAAGACACAAGCTTTTAGCAGGGCTGAGTTGACTACTAGAGAGAGAAGGCAGAGTGAAGACACAAGCTTTTAGCAGGGCTGAGTTGACTACTAGAGAGAGAAGAGAAGGCAGAGTGAAGACACAAGCTTTTAGCAGGGCTGAGTTGACTACTAGAGAGAGAAGGCAGAGTGAAGACACAAGCTTTTAGCAGGGCTGAGTTGACTACTAGAGAGAGAAGAGAAGGCAGAGTGAAGACACAAGCTTTTAGCAGGGCTGAGTTGACTACTAGAGAGAGAAGAGAAGGCAGAGTGAAGACACAAGCTTTTAGCAGGGCTGAGTTGACTACTAGAGAGAGAAGGCAGAGTGAAGACACAAGCTTTTAGCAGGGCTGAGTTGACTACTAGAGAGAGAAGGCAGAGTAACGACACAAGCTTTTAGCAGGGCTGAGTTGACTACTAGAGAGAGAAGGCAGAGTGAAGACACAAGCTTTTAGCAGGGCTGAGTTGACTACTAGAGAGAAGGCAGAGTGAAGACACAAGCTTTTAGCAGGGCTGAGTTGACTACTAGAGAGAGAAGGCAGAGTGAAGACACAAGCTTTTAGCAGGGCTGAGTTGACTACTAGAGAGAGAAGGCAGAGTGAAGACACAAGCTTTTAGCAGGGCTGAGTTGACTACTAGAGAGAGAAGGCAGAGTGAAGACACAAGCTTTTAGCAGGGCTGAGTTGACTACTAGAGAGAGAAGGCAGAGTGAAGACACAAGCTTTTAGCAGGGCTGAGTTGACTACTAGAGAGAGAAGGCAGAGTGACAACACAAGCTTTTAGCAGGGCTGAGTTGACTACTAGAGAGAGAAGGCAGAGTGAAGACACAAGCTTTTAGCAGGGCTGAGTTGACTACTAGAGAGAGAAGGCAGAGTGAAGACACAAGCTTTTAGCAGGGCTGAGTTGACTACTAGAGAGAGAAGGCAGAGTGAAGACACAAGCTTTTAGCAGGGCTGAGTTGACTACTAGAGAGAGAAGGCAGAGTGAAGACACAAGCTTTTAGCAGGGCTGAGTTGACTACTAGAGAGAGAAGGCAGAGTGAAGACACAAGCTTTTAGCAGGGCTGAGTTGACTACTAGAGAGAGAAGGCAGAGTGAAGACACAAGCTTTTAGCAGGGCTGAGTTGACTACTAGAGAGAGAAGGCAGAGTGAAAACACAAGCTTTTAGCAGGGCTGAGTTGACTACTAGAGAGAGAAGAGAAGGCAGAGTGAAGACACAAGCTTTTAGCAGGGCTGAGTTGACTACTAGAGAGAGAAGGCAGAGTGAAGACACAAGCTTTTAGCAGGGCTGAGTTGACTACTAGAGAGAGAAGGCAGAGTAACAACACAAGCTTTTAGCAGGGCTGAGTTGACTACTAGAGAGAGAAGAGAAGGCAGAGTGAAGACACAAGCTTTTAGCAGGGCTGAGTTGACTACTAGAGAGAGAAGGCAGAGTGAAGACACAAGCTTTTAGCAGGGCTGAGTTGACTACTAGAGAGAGAAGGCAGAGTGAAGACACAAGCTTTTAGCAGGGCTGAGTTGACTACTAGAGAGAGAAGGCAGAGTGACGACACAAGCTTTTAGCAGGGCTGAGTTGACTACTAGAGAGAGAAGGCAGAGTGAAGACACAAGCTTTTAGCAGGGCTGAGTTGACTACTAGAGAGAGAAGGCAGAGTAACGACACAAGCTTTTAGCAGGGCTGAGTTGACTACTAGAGAGAAGGCAGAGTGAAGACACAAGCTTTTAGCAGGGCTGAGTTGACTACTAGAGAGAGAAGGCAGAGTAACAACACAAGCTTTTAGCAGGGCTGAGTTGACTACTAGAGAGAGAAGGCAGAGTGAAAACACAAGCTTTTAGCAGGGCTGAGTTGACTACTAGAGAGAGAAGGCAGAGTGACGACACAAGCTTTTAGCAGGGCTGAGTTGACTACTAGAGAGAGAAGGCAGAGTAACAACACAAGCTTTTAGCAGGGCTGAGTTGACTACTAGAGAGAGAAGGCAGAGTGACGACACAAGCTTTTAGCAGGGCTGAGTTGACTACTAGAGAGAGAAGGCAGAGTGAAAACACAAGGCAGAGTGAAAACACAAGTTGAGTTGACTACTAGAGAGAGAAGGCAGAGTGACGACACAAGCTTTTAGCAGGGCTGAGTTGACTACTAGAGAGAGAAGGCAGAGTAACGACACAAGCTTTTAGCAGGGCTGAGTTGACTACTAGAGAGAGAAGGCAGAGTAACAACACAAGCTTTTAGCAGGGCTGAGTTGACTACTAGAGAGAGAAGGCAGAGTGAGACACAAGCTTTTAGCAGGGCTGAGTTGACTACTAGAGAGAGAAGGCAGAGTGAAGACACAAGCTTTTAGCAGGGCTGAGTTGACTACTAGAGAGAGAAGGCAGAGTAACGACACAAGCTTTTAGCAGGGCTGAGTTGACTACTAGAGAGAGAAGGCAGAGTGAAGACACAAGCTTTTAGCAGGGCTGAGTTGACTACTAGAGAGAGAAGGCAGAGTGAAGACACAAGCTTTTAGCAGGGCTGAGTTGACTACTAGAGAGAGAAGGCAGAGTAACGACACAAGCTTTTAGCAGGGCTGAGTTGACTACTAGAGAGAGAAGGCAGAGTGAAGACACAAGCTTTTAGCAGGGCTGAGTTGACTACTAGAGAGAGAAGGCAGAGTAACGACACAAGCTTTTAGCAGGGCTGAGTTGACTACTAGAGAGAGAAGGCAGAGTGAAAACACAAGCTTTTAGCAGGGCTGAGTTGACTACTAGAGAGAGAAGGCAGAGTGAAGACACAAGCTTTTAGCAGGGCTGAGTTGACTACTAGAGAGAGAAGGCAGAGTGAAGACACAAGCTTTTAGCAGGGCTGAGTTGACTACTAGAGAGAGAAGGCAGAGTGACAACACAAGCTTTTAGCAGGGCTGAGTTGACTACTAGAGAGAGAAGGCAGAGTGAAGACACAAGCTTTTAGCAGGGCTGAGTTGACTACTAGAGAGAGAAGGCAGAGTAACGACACAAGCTTTTAGCAGGGCTGAGTTGACTACTAGAGAGAGAAGGCAGAGTGAAGACACAAGCTTTTAGCAGGGCTGAGTTGACTACTAGAGAGAGAAGGCAGAGTGAAGACACAAGCTTTTAGCAGGGCTGAGTTGACTACTAGAGAGAGAAGGCAGAGTGAAGACACAAGCTTTTAGCAGGGCTGAGTTGACTACTAGAGAGAGAAGGCAGAGTGAAGACACAAGCTTTTAGCAGGGCTGAGTTGACTACTAGAGAGAGAAGGCAGAGTGAAGACACAAGCTTTTAGCAGGGCTGAGTTGACTACTAGAGAGAGAAGGCAGAGTGAAAACACAAGCTTTTAGCAGGGCTGAGTTGACTACTAGAGAGAGAAGGCAGAGTGAAGACACAAGCTTTTAGCAGGGCTGAGTTGACTACTAGAGAGAGAAGGCAGAGTGAAGACACAAGCTTTTAGCAGGGCTGAGTTGACTACTAGAGAGAGAAGGCAGAGTGAAAACACAAGCTTTTAGCAGGGCTGAGTTGACTACTAGAGAGAGAAGGCAGAGTGAAGACACAAGCTTTTAGCAGGGCTGAGTTGACTACTAGAGAGAGAAGGCAGAGTGAAGACACAAGCTTTTAGCAGGGCTGAGTTGACTACTAGAGAGAGAAGGCAGAGTGAAGACACAAGCTTTTAGCAGGGCTGAGTTGACTACTAGAGAGAGAAGGCAGAGCAGCCCGATGCTGGTTGATAAATTTGACAGTGATGAATGTACCTGGAAAATACATTTTTATAGACCAGAGGTGACTAAATTCCTTTTCAGGTTTATTGATAATTGTTATATTAATGAAGTATAATTTCAAAACATGAGCATAAAACCAGGTAATAATAAACATTAATCATCATTATATTACTTCACAGTAATCTGTTAAATGCTGTTTCAGTCCTTCCTCTTGCGTTAGCAGTGTGGAAAGGGACAGAAAGAAGCACACAGGAGTTTTCCTGTGAGGGGAGTGGTGGTGTATCCAGGGAGAAAACTAAACTAATCTTCTGAAATGTCATTAGGGGTCTTCTGCTGCCATCTACTAGAATTATGTCGCAACTGCAGTAGTAATATATATATATATATATACAATATACAATCTTCTAGATAATTGTATCACTTACAACCATAAAATAACCACTTATAGCATAACAAACAATTAAACATAAACCAAAAACACTATATATTTAGTTTATTTAGTGAATTACCAAATTGAGCCGGTCGGTCACATTTGAGAGTGAGTGAGATATACAGCATTTTGCAAAAAAAACATGATTTGCGTCTCTCTGAAATGAAACCATCTGATAGACTTCTTATGTTTCCCCATCTGAGCTCAGAGTAGATGAGAGATGTAATGTTTGTCTCTGTTGTGTTGAAGCCCAATCAAGCAGGAGAGACCAGCCTCCCCTGTTCCCAGCTGTGTGTCCATGAAGAGTGACTGGTCTATGGATCATCCTATAGAGTTTAGAGAGGGAGACTTTTCTACTGAACAAAGGTAAGAAGAACTCATGGGTCCTGGTCAGTGAGTTAAACAACACTGTCTCTAGTCATTTCTCCTCCCATTTTCCCATTTATTGTTGTTGTTTTCATAATCCATAGGCTCATCATATTGTCCATCTTCATAGTCCTAAAACAATATTAAACAAACACAACATTCCCTCCCTGTGTGTGTGTGTGTGTGTGTGTGTGTGTGTGTGTGTGTGTGCGTGTGTGTGTGTGTGTGTGTGTGTGTGTGTGTGTGTGTGTGTGTGTGTGTGTGTGTGTGTGTGTACTGTGTGGTGTGACTCCCTGGATGAGGAGATGTAATCTCATGTTTTGTCCACAGAAACCAACAGGAGAGATCAGAGTCAGAGATTCTCAGGGGTCAGTCTTCCCAGAGTCATCAAACAGACCTGGCCTCCATATTCAGTGTATGTGGTCCTGTTATGTACATTTGTTTTTGTTGACCTCAAGTAAAGTTGATCTGTCAATCATTCATTAATGTGTTAATGAGAAGCATTTGTCTCTTGCTTAACTCATTTACTTAATTTATTCCAGATGCTTGAACAGAATATTATGACATTTGTGAAGAACGAGCTGAAGATATTCAAGAGGATCCTTAGTCCAGAACTCCCAGAAGGCTTTGAGAGTCAGAATCAGGATAAGGAAGTGGTGGACGCTGAAGATGAGAAGCAGGAGAGCAGTGCCAGAGAGGGGGCTCTGAAGATCACACTGCACATCCTGAGGAAAATGAACCAGAAGGAGCTTGCTGACACACTGGATAAATGTAAGATTTGTCTGACTCATGTTGAATGCTGTTTTATAACATTTAAAATTTAAAACAGCTAAAGTAGCTGTGTAACTCAATGATATTGTAGCAGCCTTAACTAGAGGTCGACCGATTATGATTTTTCAACGCAGATACCGATACCGATTATTGGACGACCAAAAAAGCCGATACCGATTAATCGGCCAATAAAAAAATAAAAATGTGTTTGTAATAATGACAATTACAACTGAATGAACACATTATATTTATTTGTAATAATGACAATTACAACAATACTGAATGAACACTTATTTTAACTTAATATAATACATCAATAAAATCAATTTAGCCTGAAATAAATAATGAAACATGTTCAATTTGGTTTAAATAATGCAAAAACACAGTGTTGGAGAAGTAAAAGTGCAATATGTGCTATGTAAGAAAGCTAATGTTTAAGGTCCTTGCTCAGAACATGAGAACATATGAAAGCTGGTGGTTCCTTTTAACATGAGTCTTCAATATTCCCAGGTAAGAAGTTTTAGGTTGTAGTTATTATAGAAATTATAGGACTATTTCCCTCTATACCATTTGTATTTCATTAACCTTTGACTATTGGATGTTCTTATAGTCACTTTAGTATTGCCAGTGTAACAGTATAGCTTCCGTCCCTCTCCTCGCTCCTCCCTGGGCTCGAACCAGGAACACAACGACAACAGCCACCCTGAAGCAGCGTTTCCCATGCAGAGCAAGGGAAACAACCACTCCAAGGCTCAAAGCGAGTTACGTTTGAAACGCTATTAGCGTGCGCTAACTAGCTAGCCATTTCACTTCGGTTACACCAGCCTCATCTCGGGAGTTGATTGGCTTGAAGTCATAAACAGCGCAATGCTTGATACTTGTATGCTCAGTCAGATTATATATATTATCTAGCAGGACACGCTAGATAATATCTAGTAATATCATCAACCATGTGTAGTTAAATAGTGATTATGATTGATTGTTTTTTAAGATAAGTTTAATGCTAGCTAGCAACTTATCTTGGCTTACTGCGTACTGCGTTCGCGTATGAGGGAGTCACCTTGTGGAGGTGCAACGAGAGGCAGGCAGGTCGTTATTGCTTTGGACTAGTTAACCTGGAAGTTGCAAGATTGGATCCTCCGAGCTGACAAGGAAAATCTGTCATTCTGCCCCTGAACGAGGCAGTTAACCCACTGTTCCTAGGCCAGTTAACCCACTGTTCCTAGGCCAGTTAACCCACTGTTCCTAGGGCAGTTAACCCACTGTTCCTAGGCCAGTTAACCCACTGTTCCTAGGCCAGTTAACCCACTGTTCCTAGACCAGTTAACCCACTGTTCCTAGACCAGTTAACCCACTGTTCCTAGACCAGTTAACCCACTGTTCCTAGACCAGTTAACCCACTGTTCCTAGACCAGTTAACCCACTGTTCCTAGACCAGTTAACCCACTGTTCCTAGACCAGTTAACCCACTGTTCCTAGACCAGTTAACCCACTGTTCCTAGACCAGTTAACCCACTGTTCCTAGGCCAGTTAACCCACTGTTCCTAGACCAGTTAACCCACTGTTCCTAGACCAGTTAACCCACTGTTCCTAGACCAGTTAACCCACTGTTCCTAGACCAGTTAACCCACTGTTCCTAGACCAGTTAACCTACTGTTCCTAGACCAGTTAACCCACTGTTCCTAGACCAGTTAACCCACTGTTCCTAGACCAGTTAACCCACTGTTCCTAGGCCAGTTAACCCACTGTTCCTAGACCAGTTAACCCACTGTTCCTAGACCAGTTAACCCACTGTTCCTAGGCCAGTTAACCCACTGTTCCTAGACCAGTTAACCCACTGTTCCTAGGCCAGTTAACCCACTGTTCCTAGACCAGTTAACCCACTGTTCCTAGGCCAGTTAACCCACTGTTCCTAGACCAGTTAACCCACTGTTCCTAGACCA
This sequence comes from Oncorhynchus keta, assembly GCF_023373465.1. Taxonomy (NCBI): domain Eukaryota; kingdom Metazoa; phylum Chordata; class Actinopteri; order Salmoniformes; family Salmonidae; genus Oncorhynchus; species Oncorhynchus keta. The sequence goes on from NW_026288175.1 coordinate 32,999, forward strand.
GTTAACCCACTGTTCCTAGACCAGTTAACCCACTGTTCCTAGACCAGTTAACCCACTGTTCCTAGACCAGTTAACCCACTGTTCCTAGACCAGTTAACCCACTGTTCCTAGGCCAGTTAACCCACTGTTCCTAGACCAGTTAACCCACTGTTCCTAGACCAGTTAACCCACTGTTCCTAGGCCAGTTAACCCCTGTTCCTAGACCAGTTAACCCACTGTTCCTAGACCAGTTAACCCACTGTTCCTAGACCAGTTAACCCACTGTTCCTAGACCAGTTAACCCACTGTTCCTAGACCAGTTAACCCACTGTTCCTAGACCAGTTAACCCACTGTTCCTAGACCAGTTAACCCACTGTTCCTAGACCAGTTAACCCACTGTTCCTAGGCCAGTTAACCCACTGTTCCTAGACCAGTTAACCCACTGTTCCTAGACCAGTTAACCCACTGTTCCTAGACCAGTTAACCCACTGTTCCTAGGCCAGTTAACCCCCTGTTCCTAGACCAGTTAACCCACTGTTCCTAGACCAGTTAACCCACTGTTCCTAGACCAGTTAACCCACTGTTCCTAGACCAGTAAACCCACTGTTCCTAGGCCAGTAAACCCACTGTTCCTAGACCAGTAAACCCACTGTTCCTAGGCCAGTAAACCCACTGTTCCTAGACCAGTTAACCCACTGTTCCTAGACCAGTAAACCCACTGTTCCTAGACCAGTAAACCCACTGTTCCTAGACCAGTAAACCCACTGTTCCTAGACCAGTAAACCCACTGTTCCTAGGCCAGTTAACCCACTGTTCCTAGGCCAGTTAACCCACTGTTCCTAGACCAGTTAACTCACTGTTCCTAGACCAGTTAACCCACTGTTCCTAGGCCAGTTAACCCACTGTTCCTAGACCAGTTAACCCACTGTTCCTAGGCCAGTTAACCCCCTGTTCCTAGACCAGTTAACCCACTGTTCCTAGACCAGTTAACCCACTGTTCCTAGACCAGTTAACCCACTGTTCCTAGGCCAGTTAACCCACTGTTCCTAGACCAGTTAACCCACTGTTCCTAGACCAGTTAACCCACTGTTCCTAGACCAGTTAACCCACTGTTCCTAGACCAGTTAACCCACTGTTCCTAGACCAGTTAACCCACTGTTCCTAGGCCAGTTAACCCACTGTTCCTAGACCAGTTAACCCACTGTTCCTAGACCAGTTAACCCACTGTTCCTAGACCAGTTAACCCACTGTTCCTAGACCAGTTAACCCACTGTTCCTAGACCAGTTAACCCACTGTTCCTAGACCAGTTAACCCACTGTTCCTAGACCAGTTAACCCACTGTTCCTAGACCAGTTAACCCACTGTTCCTAGGCCAGTTAACCCACTGTTCCTAGACCAGTTAACCCACTGTTCCTAGACCAGTTAACCCACTGTTCCTAGACCAGTTAACCCACTGTTCCTAGGCCAGTTAACCCCTGTTCCTAGACCAGTTAACCCACTGTTCCTAGGCCAGTTAACCCACTGTTCCTAGACCAGTTAACCCACTGTTCCTAGGCCAGTTAACCCACTGTTCCTAGGCCAGTTAACCCACTGTTCCTAGACCAGTTAACCCACTGTTCCTAGACCAGTTAACCCACTGTTCCTAGACCAGTTAACCCACTGTTCCTAGACCAGTTAACCCACTGTTCCTAGGCCAGTTAACCCCCTGTTCCTAGACCAGTTAACCCACTGTTCCTAGACCAGTTAACCCACTGTTCCTAGACCAGTTAACCCACTGTTCCTAGGCCAGTTAACCCACTGTTCCTAGACCAGTTAACCCACTGTTCCTAGACCAGTTAACCCACTGTTCCTAGACCAGTTAACCCACTGTTCCTAGGCCAGTTAACCCACTGTTCCTAGACCAGTTAACCCACTGTTCCTAGACCAGTTAACCCACTGTTCCTAGACCAGTTAACCCACTGTTCCTAGACCAGTTAACCCACTGTTCCTAGACCAGTTAACCCACTGTTCCTAGACCAGTTAACCCACTGTTCCTAGACCAGTTAACCCACTGTTCCTAGACCAGTTAACCCACTGTTCCTAGACCAGTTAGCCACTGTTCCTAGACCAGTTAACCCACTGTTCCTAGACCAGTTAACCCACTGTTCCTAGACCAGTTAACCCACTGTTCCTAGACCAGTTAACCCACTGTTTAGACCAGTTAACCCACTGTTCCTAGGCCAGTTAACCCTTGCCTGGTTAAATAAAGGTGTAAAAAAAAAACGGCAAAATCGATGTCCAAACATTCCGATTTCCGACTGTAATGAAAACTTGAAATCGTCCCTAATTAATCGTCCATTCCGATTAATCGGTCGACCTCTAGCCTTAACACTATTGATGAATGATGTTTTATAACATTTAAAAGCTGTAGCTAAAGTACAGCTAAAGTAGTTGTGTAACTCAATGATATTGTAGCAGCCTTAACACAACACCTAGTGACCTCATCAAGTAGCAGCAGGGATGTGTTGTGGTGATTCATTTAGAGAGAGACAACATTAATAATACCATCAATAATACCAATAATAATATAATCAGTCACACCAGTCTGTAATGCATTATGACAACATTTACACATTTATACAGTCAGTTAAGAGAATAAATTATCATAATTAAAATCTGTTACGGGAATTAATATGTTTTAATACCCAATTAAATTAAACACTCTGTCCACTCCTAAGAATTAGTAAGACTCTTATTTGCATAAAATGACAGACCAAAACCAATCAGCAGCGTTTATTCTCGAGAGAACTGAACATGAAACAATTTACAACAGGTTATAAACTGAGAATTACATCATTAGTTTTCGAACTGTCCCGTCTCTTCTCCACCCGGTACAATGGCAGTATAGTTATAGTACAGTATAGTACAATGGCAGTATAGTTATAGTACAGTATAGTACAATGGCTGTATAGTTATAGTATAGTACAATGGCTCTATAGTTATAGTATAGTACAATGGCTGTATAGTTATAGTACAGTATAGTACAATGGCTGTATAGTTATAGTACAGTATAGTACAATGGCTGTATAGTTATAGTACAGTATAGTACAATGGCTGTATAGTTATAGTACAGTACAATGGCAGTATAGTTATAGTATAGTACAATGGCTCTATAGTTATAGTATAGTACAATGGCAGTATAGTTATAGTATAGTACAATGGCTCTATAGTTATAGTATAGTATAGTACAATGGCTCTATAGTTATAGTATAGTACAATGGCTGTATAGTTATAGTATAGTATAGTACAATGGCTGTATAGTTATAGTATAGTACAATGGCTGTATAGTTATAGTATAGTACAATGGCAGTATAGTTATAGTATAGTACAATGGCTCTATAGTTATAGTATAGTACAATGGCTGTATAGTTATAGTATAGTACAATGGCTGTATAGTTATAGTATAGTACAATGGCAGTATAGTTATAGTATAGTATAGTACAATGGCTGTATAGTTATAGTATAGTACAATGGCAGTATAGTTATAGTATAGTATAGTACAATGGCTGTATAGTTATAGTATAGTACAATGGCAGTATAGTTATAGTATAGTACAATGGCAGTATAGTTATAGTATAGTACAATGGCTGTATAGTTATAGTATAGTACAATGGCTCTATAGTTATAGTATAGTACAATGGCAGTATAGTTATAGTATAGTACAATGGCAGTATAGTTATAGTATAGTACAATGGCAGTATAGTTATAGTATAGTACAATGGCTGTATAGTTATAGTATAGTACAATGGCTCTATAGTTATAGTATAGTACAATGGCAGTATAGTTATAGTATAGTACAATGGCTGTATAGTTATAGTATAGTATAGTACAATGGCTGTATAGTTATAGTATAGTACAATGGCAGTATAGTTATAGTATAGTACAATGGCTGTATAGTTATAGTATAGTACAATGGCTCTATAGTTATAGTATAGTACAATGGCTCTATAGTTATAGTATAGTACAATGGCAGTATAGTTATAGTATAGTACAATGGCAGTATAGTTATAGTATAGTACAATGGCTGTATAGTTATAGTATAGTACAATGGCTCTATAGTTATAGTATAGTACAATGGCAGTATAGTTATAGTATAGTACAATGGCTGTATAGTTATAGTATAGTATAGTACAATGGCTGTATAGTTATAGTATAGTACAATGGCTGTATAGTTATAGTATAGTACAATGGCTGTATAGTTATAGTATAGTACAATGGCAGTATAGTTATAGTATAGTACAATGGCTGTATAGTTATAGTATAGTATAGTACAATGGCTGTATAGTTATAGTATAGTACAATGGCAGTATAGTTATAGTATAGTACAATGGCTGTATAGTTATAGTATAGTACAATGGCTCTATAGTTATAGTATAGTACAATGGCAGTATAGTTATAGTATAGTACAATGGCTGTATAGTTATAGTATAGTATAGTACAATGGCTGTATAGTTATAGTATAGTACAATGGCAGTATAGTTATAGTATAGTATAGTACAATGGCTGTATAGTTATAGTATAGTACAATGGCAGTATAGTTATAGTATAGTACAATGGCAGTATAGTTATAGTATAGTACAATGGCTGTATAGTTATAGTATAGTACAATGGCTCTATAGTTATAGTATAGTACAATGGCAGTATAGTTATAGTATAGTACAATGGCTCTATAGTTATAGTATAGTACAATGGCTGTATAGTTATATACAGTATAGTACAATGGCTCTATAGTTATAGTATAGTACAATGGCTCTATAGTTATAGTATAGTACAATGGCTCTATAGTTATAGTATAGTACAACAGTATAGTTATAGTATAGTACAATGGCTCTATAGTTATAGTATAGTACAATGGCTCTATAGTTATAGTATAGTACAATGGCAGTATAGTATAGTATAGTACAATGGCTGTATAGTTATAGTATAGTACAATGGCTCTATAGTTATAGTACAGTATAGTACAATGGCTCTATAGTTATAGTACAGTATAGTACAATGGCTCTATAGTTATAGTATAGTACAATGGCTCTATAGTTATAGTAGTACAATGGTTATAGTATAGTATAGTACAATGGCTGTATAGTTATAGTATAGTACAATGGCAGTATAGTTATAGTATAGTACAATGGCTCTATAGTTATAGTACAGTATAGTACAATGGCTCTATAGTTATAGTACAGTATAGTACAATGGCTCTATAGTTATAGTATAGTACAATGGCTCTATAGTTATAGTACAGTATAGTACAATGGCTCTATAGTTATAGTATAGTACAATGGCTCTATAGTTATAGTAGTATAGTACAATGGCTCAGTTATGGTACAATGGCTGTATAGTTATAGTACAGTATAGTACAATGGCTCTATAGTTATAGTATAGTACAATGGCTCTATAGTTATAGTATAGTATAGTACAATGGCTCTATAGTTATAGTATAGTATAGTACAATGGCTGTATAGTTATAGTACAGTATAGTACAATGGCTCTATAGTTATAGTACAGTATAGTACAATGGCTCTATAGTTATAGTATAGTACAATGGCTCTATAGTTATAGTACAGTACAATGGCTGTATAGTTATAGTATAGTATAGTACAATGGCTCTATAGTTATAGTATAGTACAATGGCTGTATAGTTATAGTATAGTACAATGGCTGTATAGTTATAGTACAGTATAGTACAATGGCTCTATAGTTATAGTACAGTATAGTACAATGGCTGTATAGTTATAGTATAGTACAATGGCTCTATAGTTATAGTATAGTACAATGGCTGTATAGTTATAGTACAGTATAGTACAATGGCTCTATAGTTATAGTACAGTATAGTACAATGGCTCTATAGTTATAGTACAGTATAGTACAATGGCTCTATAGTTATAGTATAGTACAATGGCTGTATAGTTATAGTATAGTATAGTACAATGGCTCTATAGTTAAGTGGTACAATGGCTCTATAGTTATAGTACAGTATAGTACAATGGCTCTAGTTATAGTTATAGTATGGCTCTATAGTTATAGTATAGTACAATGGCTGTATAGTTATAGTATAGTATAGTACAATGGCTCTATAGTTAAGTACAGTATAGTACAATGGCTCTATAGTTATAGTATAGTACAATGGCTGTATAGTTATAGTACAGTATAGTACAATGGCTGTATAGTTATAGTACAGTATAGTACAATGGCTCTATAGTTATAGTACAGTATAGTACAATGGCTCTATAGTTATAGTATAGTACAATGGCTCTATAGTTATAGTATAGTACAATGGCTATAGTTATAGTACAGTATAGTACAATGGCTCTATAGTTATAGTATATACAATGGCTCTATAGTTATAGTACAGTATAGTACAATGGCTCTATAGTTATAGTATAGTACAATGGCTGTATAGTTATAGTATAGTATAGTACAATGGCTCTATAGTTATAGTACAGTATAGTACAATGGCTCTATAGTTATAGTAGTATAGTACAATGGCTCTATAGTTATAGTATAGTACAATGGCTCTATAGTTATAGTATAGTACAATGGCTGTATAGTTATAGTATAGTATAGTACAATGGCTCTATAGTTATAGTACAGTATAGTACAATGGCTCTATAGTTATAGTATAGTACAATGGCTGTATAGTTATAGTATAGTATAGTACAATGGCTCTATAGTTATAGTATAGTACAATGGCTGTATAGTTATAGTATAGTATAGTACAATGGCTCTATAGTTATAGTACAGTATAGTACAATGGCTCTATAGTTATAGTACTATGGCTCTATAGTTATAGTACAGTATAGTACAATGGCTCTATAGTTATAGTACAGTATAGTACAATGGCTCTATAGTTATAGTACAGTATAGTACAATGGCTCTATAGTTATAGTACAGTATAGTACAATGGCTGTATAGTTATAGTACAGTATAGTACAATGGCTTATAGTTATAGTACAGTATAGTACAATGGCTCTATAGTTATAGTACAGTATAGTACAATGGCTCTATAGTTATAGTATAGTACAATGGCTCTATAGTTATAGTATAGTACAATGGCTCTATAGTTATAGTACAGTATAGTACAATGGCTCTATAGTTATAGTATAGTATAGTACAATGGCTCTATAGTTATAGTACAGTATAGTACAATGGCTCTATAGTTATAGTATAGTACAATGGCTGTATAGTTATAGTTATAGTATAGTATAGTACAATGTTATAGTATAGTACAATGGCTCTATAGTTATAGTATAGTATAGTACAATGGCTCTATAGTTATAGTACAGTATAGTACAATGGCTCTATAGTTATAGTACAGTATAGTACAATGGCTCTATAGTTATAGTACAGTATAGTACAATCGCTCTATAGTTATAGTACAGTATAGTACAATGGCTGTATAGTTATAGTATAGTACAATGGCTGTATAGTTATAGTATAGTACAATGGCTGTATAGTTATAGTATAGTACAATGGCTCTATAGTTATAGTACAGTATAGTACAATGGCTCTATAGTTATAGTATAGTATAGTACAATGGCTCTATAGTTATAGTACAGTATAGTACAATGGCTCTATAGTTATAGTACAGTATAGTACAATGGCTGTATAGTTATAGTATAGTACAATGGCTCTATAGTTATAGTATAGTACAATGGCTGTATAGTTATAGTATAGTACAATGGCTCTATAGTTATAGTACAGTATAGTACAATGGCTCTATAGTTATAGTATAGTATAGTACAATGGCTCTATAGTTATAGTACAGTATAGTACAATGGCTGTATAGTTATAGTATAGTACAATGGCTGTATAGTTATAGTATAGTACAATGGCTCTATAGTTATAGTATAGTACAATGGCTCTATAGTTATAGTATAGTACAATGGCTCTATAGTTATAGTATAGTATAGTACAATGGCTGTATAGTTATAGTATAGTATAGTACAATGGCTCTATAGTTATAGTATAGTATAGTACAATGGCTCTATAGTTATAGTATAGTACAATGGCTCTATAGTTATAGTATAGTACAATGGCTCTATAGTTATAGTACAGTATAGTACAATGGCTCTATAGTTATAGTATAGTATAGTACAATGGCTCTATAGTTATAGTACAGTATAGTACAATGGCTCTATAGTTATAGTATAGTACAATGGCTGTATAGTTATAGTATAGTACAATGGCTGTATAGTTATAGTATAGTACAATGGCTCTATAGTTATAGTACAGTATAGTACAATGGCTCTATAGTTATATGTATAGTACAATGGCTGTATAGTTATAGTAGTATAGTACAATGGCTCTATAGTTATAGTACAGTATAGTACAATCGCTCTATAGTTATAGTACAGTATAGTACAATGGCTGTATAGTTATAGTATAGTACAATGGCTGTATAGTTATAGTATAGTACAATGGCTGTATAGTTATAGTATAGTACAATGGCTCTATAGTTATAGTACAGTATAGTACAATGGCTCTATAGTTATAGTATAGTATAGTACAATGGCTCTATAGTTATAGTATAGTATAGTACAATGGCTCTATAGTTATAGTATAGTACAATGGCTGTATAGTTATAGTATAGTACAATGGCTGTATAGTTATAGTATAGTACAATGGCTCTATAGTTATAGTATAGTATAGTACAATGGCTCTATAGTTATAGTATAGTACAATGGCTGTATAGTTATAGTATAGTACAATGGCTCTATAGTTATAGTACAGTATAGTACAATGGCTCTATAGTTATAGTATAGTACAATGGCTCTATAGTTATAGTACAGTATAGTACAATGGCTCTATAGTTATAGTACAGTATAGTACAATGGCTCTATAGTTATAGTACAGTATAGTACAATGGCTGTATAGTTATAGTATAGTACAATGGCTGTATAGTTATAGTATAGTACAATGGCTGTATAGTTATAGTATAGTACAATGGCTCTATAGTTATAGTATAGTACAATGGCTCTATAGTTATAGTATAGTATAGTACAATGGCTCTATAGTTATAGTACAGTATAGTACAATGGCTCTATAGTTATAGTACAGTATAGTACAATGGCTGTATAGTTATAGTATAGTACAATGGCTCTATAGTTATAGTATAGTACAATGGCTCTATAGTTATAGTATAGTACAATGGCTCTATAGTTATAGTATAGTACAATGGCTCAATGGCTATAGTATAGTATAGTACAGTATAGTACAATGGCTCTATAGTTATAGTATAGTACAATGGCTCTATAGTTATAGTATAGTACAATGGCTCTATAGTTATAGTATAGTTATAGTACAATGGCTCTATAGTTATAGTACAGTATAGTACAATGGCTCTATAGTTATAGTATAGTACAATGGCTCTATAGTTATAGTATAGTACAATGGCTGTATAGTTATAGTACAGTATAGTACAATGGCTCTATAGTTATAGTATAGTACAATGGCTCTATAGTTATAGTACAGTACAATGGCTCTATAGTTATAGTATAGTACAATGGCTCTATAGTTATAGTACAGTATAGTACAATGGCTCTATAGTTATAGTATAGTACAATGGCTCTATAGTACAGTATAGTACAATGGCTCTATAGTTATAGTATAGTACAATGGCTCTATAGTTATAGTACAGTATAGTACAATGGCTCTATAGTTATAGTATAGTACAATGGCTCTATAGTTATAGTATAGTATAGTACAATGGCTCTATAGTTATAGTATAGTACAATGGCTCTATAGTTATAGTATAGTATAGTACAATGGCTATAGTTATAGTATAGTACAATGGCTCTATAGTTATAGTATAGTACAATGGCTCTATAGTTATAGTACAGTATAGTACAATGGCTCTATAGTTATAGTATAGTACAATGGCAGTATAGTTATAGTATAGTACAATGGCTCTATAGTTATAGTACAGTATAGTACAATGGCTCTATAGTTATAGTATAGTACAATGGCTGTATAGTTATAGTACAGTATAGTACAATGGCTCTATAGTTATAGTATAGTACAATGGCTCTATAGTTATAGTACAGTATAGTACAATGGCTCTATAGTTATAGTATAGTACAATGGCTCTATAGTTATAGTACAGTATAGTACAATGGCTCTATAGTTATAGTATAGTATAGTACAATGGCTCTATAGTTATAGTATAGTACAATGGCTCTATAGTTATAGTACAGTATAGTACAATGGCTCTATAGTTATAGTATAGTACAATGGCTGTATAGTTATAGTATAGTATAGTACAATGGCTCTATAGTTATAGTATAGTACAATGGCTGTATAGTTATAGTATAGTACAATGGCTGTATAGTTATAGTACAGTATAGTACAATGGCTCTATAGTTATAGTACAGTACAATGGCTGTATAGTTATAGTATAGTATAGTACAATGGCTCTATAGTTATAGTATAGTACAATGGCTGTATAGTTATAGTATAGTACAATGGCTCTATAGTTATAGTACAGTATAGTACAATGGCTGTATAGTTATAGTATAGTACAAGGGCTCTATAGTTTTAGTACAGTATAGTACAATGGCTCTATAGTTATAGTACAGTATAGTACAATGGCTGTATAGTTATAGTACAGTATAGTACAATGGCTCTATAGTTATAGTACAGTATAGTACAATGGCTCTATAGTTATAGTATAGTACAATGGCTGTATAGTTAGTATAGTACAATGGCTGTATAGTTATAGTACAGTATAGGTTATAGTTCTCCCACCACTTTAGATCATTTATGACCGAGCCAAGGTCTTCCTGTGTAGATCAGCATTCTAGCCAGACAGTCATTGTTGTAATTCTTGATTATATTTACACACATTATATTCAGTACTAGGTTTAAAAGAAAATTCATACATCTATACAGTAACATAATAGTATTCTGATTAGTCAGTCCTGATTGAAATGTATACATAATTAGTCATTATTGATTAAAAAAAAAAACTTTATAATAGTCCTACAATACTGTAGACATTAAAACAGACGTAATATTAATATCCTCTGTGGTGTTTCTTCATTCAGATGAGCTTGCTGTGATTTGCCAACGTGAACTCAAATCTAATCTAAAGAAGAAGTTTCAATGTGTATTTGAGGGGATCGCTAAACAAGGAAACCCAACACTTCTCAATAAGATCTACACAGAGCTCTACATCACAGAGGGTGGAACAGGAGAGGTCAATAATGAACATGAGCTGAGACAGATTGAGACAACAACCAGGAAACAAGCAAGACCAGAGACTCCATTCAAATGCAACGACATCTTCAAACCCTTAACTGGACAAGACAAACCTATCAGAACTGTGATGACAAAGGGAGTCGCTGGCATTGGAAAAACAGTCTCTGTGCAGAAGTTCATTCTGGATTGGGCTGAAGGAAAAGCAAATCAGGATGTCCAATTTGTGTTTTCATTCCCTTTTCGGGAGCTGAATTTGATGAAAGCGGATCAACACACTTTCATTGAACTTCTCAATCACTTCTCAATGGAAACCAAACAATCAAGAATCTCCAACTATGACAAGTACAAAGTTGTGTTCATCTTTGATGGTCTGGATGAGTGCCGACTGCCCCTAGACTTCCAGAAGAACAAGATCTGTTGTGACGTCACAGAGTCAACCTCAGTGGATGTTCTGCTGACAAATCTCATCAAGGGAAATCTGCTTCCCTCTGCTCTCCTCTGGATAACTACCCGACCTGCAGCAGCCAATAAGATCCCTTCAGGGTGTGTTGACCAGGTGACAGAGGTACGAGGGTTCAATGACCCACAGAAGGAGGAGTACTTCAGGAAGAGATTCAGTGATGAGGACCTGGCCAGCAGAATCATCTCACACATAAAGACATCAAGGAGCCTCCACATCATGTGCCACATTCCAGTCTTCTGTTGGATTTCTGCAACAGTCCTTGAATACATGCTGAAACATAAGAGAGAAGAGATGCCCAAGACTCTGACTGAGATGTACACACACCTTGTGGATGTTTCATACCAAACAGAAGAATGAAAAGTATCTTGGGAAAGAAGAGACAGGTCCACACTGGAATAAAGAGAGCATTCTGTCACTGGGAAAACTGGCTTTTCAGCAGCTTGTGAAGGGCAATCTGATTTTCTATGAAGAAGACCTGAAAGAGGCTGGCATTGATGTCAACGAAGCCTCAGTGTACTCAGGATTGTGCACACAGCTCTTTAAAGAGGAATGTGGGCTGTACCAGGACAAGGTGTACTGCTTTGTTCATCTGAGCATTCAGGAGTTTCTGGCTGCTGTATATGTGTTCCTCTCATTCATCAACAACAATGAGAATCTAATGGCCGAACCGCAAACAAAGTCCAGCATCTTTGCTTCGCTGTTCAGAGACAAGCCTGAAGTTACTGTCTTCAAGAGTGCTGTGGATAAAGCCTTACAAAGTGAGACGGGAAACCTGGACCTTTTCCTCCGCTTCCTTCTGGGCCTCTCACTGGAGTCCAATCAGAAGCACTTACGAGGTCTACTGACAAAGACAAGAAGCAGCTCACAGAGCCATGAAGAAACAATCAAGTACATCAAGAAGAAGATCAGGGAGAATCCCTCTCCAGAGAGGAGCATCAATCTGTTCCACTGTCTGAATGAACTGAATGACCATTCTCTAGTGGAGGAGATCCAAAGATACCTGAGATCAGGAAGTCTCTCAGAACACAACCTGTCACCTGCACAGTGGTCAGCTCTGGTCTTTGTGTTGCTGACTTCAGAAAAGGAGCTGGATGTGTTTGACCTGAAGAAATTCTCCAGATCAGAGGAAGGTCTTCTAAGGCTGCTGCCAGTGGTCAAAGCCTCCAGAGCTGTTCTGTGAGTAAATAAAATGACATTTAAGAACTAATCATCAGGAAGAAATATTCAGTTTAGAGTAAAATATGTAATATAATATGTATAATATATATTTTGAAAAACACATTGAATAAATGCATTGATTTTCACATTAGTATATCATTATGACCAGACAATTCTAGGAGACGGAAGATGAATCTATATGTTATTTGAGAGAATAAACCAAATGCATCTGCCATTGTCCTTCTACACTACTGGTGTTAAATTAACAGTGTGTTTGTGAAGTCATGATGATATCTTTGTCAGGCTGTCAGGCTGTGGAGTCACAGAGGAAGGCTGTGCTTCTCTGGTCTCAGCTCTGGAGTCAAACCCCTCACACCTGAGAGAGCTGGATCTGAGTAACAATGACCTGAAGGATTCAGGAGTGGAGCTGCTCTCTGCTGTACTGGAGAATCCCCACTGTAAACTGGAGACTCTGAGGTCAGTATTCCTGTAGTTGGTCAACAAGTGATAACTGTTCACCAGATCCACATGTGTTTACCAGACACACATAGTCCACACCATATGTGTTTGGACAGTGAAGATTACAGTTTTAAATGTGGTGCTTTGCTCCAGCATTTTGGATTTGAGATGGAATGTTTCATATTAGGAGACAGTACAGAATGTCACCTTTTTCCACCAGGATCTCAGTAATCACTGCCTCGTTGCCAGCGTCCATTATGGGGTCCGCGGTCAAACGATTACCACTAATCACTGTTAAACGCTCCCTAAAACACTTCAGCGAGCAGGCCTTTCTAATTGACCTGACCCGGGTATCCTGGAAAGATATTGACCTCATCCCGTCAGTAGACAATGCCTGGTTGTGATACAGACGACACTGTATCACAACCAGCCGTGATTGAGAGATTCTCCCAATCACGGCATAGGGCGGCATCCTAGGGCGGCGCACAATTGGCCCAGTGTCGCCAGAGTTTGGCCGGTCATGGTAAATAAGAATTAGTTCTTAACTGACTTGCCGAGTTAATAAAGGTAAAATATATATACTTTTAAATAAAAATCTAAAATAAGCATTCCCCTTTCAAAAAATATAGAACTAAGAAGAGATGTAGCCCTTGGTTCACTCCAGACTTGACTGCCCTTTTCCAGCAGAAACATATCCTGTGGCGTACTGCACTAGCATCGAATAGTCCCCGCGATATGCAACTTTTCAGGGAAGTCAAGAACCAACATACCCAGTCAGTTAGCAAAGCAAAGGCTAGCTTTTTCAAAGAGAAATTTTCATCCCTGCAGTACTAATTCCAAAAAGTTTTGGGACACTGTAAAGTCCATGGAGAATAAGAGCACCTCTTCCCAGCTGCCCACTGCACTGAGACTAGGAAACACTGTCACCACCAATAATTCCACGATAATTGACAATTTCAAGAAGCATTTCTCTACGGCTGGCCATGCTTTCCACCTGGCGACCCCAAACCCAGCCAAAAGCTCTGCACCCCCCAAAATCAACTGGTCTAGACAATCTGGACCCTCTCTTCGTAAAAAAGTATTCGCTGCCATTGTTGCAACCCCTATTACTAGTCTGTTCGACCTCTTTCGTATCGTCTGAGATCCCTAGAGATTGGAAAGAGGCAGTGGTCATCCCCTCTTCAAATGGGGAGACACTCTAGACCCAAACTGTTGCAGACCTATATCCATCCTGCCCTGCCTTTCTAAAGTCTTTGAAATCCAAGTGAACAAACAGATCACCGACCATTTCGAATCCCACCATACTTTCTCTGTTATGCAATCTGGTTTCCGAGCTGGTCACGGCTGCACCTCAGCCATGCTCAAGGTCACAAATGATATCATAACTTCCATCGATAATAGACAGTACTATGCAGCTGTCTTCATCAACCTGGCCAAGACTTTCGACTCTGTCAATCACCATATTCTTATTGGAAGACTCAACAGCCTTGGTTTCTCAAATGACTGCCTCGCCTGGTTCACCAACTACTTCTCAGACAGAGTTCAGTGTGTCAAATCGGAGGGCCTGTTGTCCAGACCTCTGGCAGTCTCTATGGGGGATCCACAGGGTTCAATTCTCGGGACGATTATTTTCTCTGTATATGTCAATGATGTCTCTCTTGCTGCGGGTGATTATTTGATCCACCTCTACGCAGACGACACCATTCTGTTTACATCTGGCCCTTATTTGGGCGCTGTGTTAACAAGACCCCAAACGAGCTTCAATGCCATACAACACTCCTTCTGTGGCCTCCATCTCCTCTTAAATGCTAGTTAAACGAAATGCATGCTCTTCAACCAATCACTGCCCGCACCCGCCTGCCCAACTAGCATCACCACCCTG
This sequence comes from Oncorhynchus keta, assembly GCF_023373465.1. Lineage (NCBI taxonomy): Eukaryota > Metazoa > Chordata > Actinopteri > Salmoniformes > Salmonidae > Oncorhynchus > Oncorhynchus keta. The sequence goes on from NW_026288175.1 coordinate 48,174, forward strand.
GACAGTTCTGACTTAGAATATGTGGATAACTATAAATACCTAGGTGTCTGGCTAGCCTGTTACTCCTACCCACTACTTTTTTGAACATTCTGTTAAAAATCGTGCAACATTTCAGCGCCCTGCTACTCATGCCAGGAATATAGTATATGCATATGATTAGTATGTGTGGATAGAAAACACTCAGACGTTTATAAAACTGGTTAAATCACGGCTGTGGCTATAACATAACGTGCGTTTCATCGGAAAGCGCAGGAAAATCTGGTCACTGAAAATGGAAAAATATATCCCTGCGCGACTTGAACCCATTGATAAAGGTGAACCACATTTAATGGGGCCGAGGTTGCAATACCTACAGCTTCCACACGGTGTCTAGAGTCTTGTCATTTGCCTACGATTTGTTTCTTGGTCAAACACATGCAAGGCAGCACAGTTCTTCAGGTCTAGGACCGGATATTTTGGTTGAGTTTCTAGCCGGACATTTTTCCAGACGGACAACTATAGAATATACTTCGTCTTGTGATTAATTTGATCGCTTATTAACGTTTACTAATACCTAAAGTTGCATTACAAAAGTATTTCGAAGTGTTTTGTGAAAGTTTATCGTCGACTTTTTGAATTTTAAAAAATGACGTTACGTTATGAAACCCTGTTTTTTTTCGTTGATCACACGGTCTACATAGAACGATATCTAGGCTATATATGGACCGATTTAATCGACAAAAAGACCCAATAGTGATTATGGGACATCTAGGAGTGCCAACAAAGAAGATGGTCAAAGGTAATGAATGTTTTATATTTCATTTGTGCGGTTTGTGTAGCGCCGAATATGCTAATTATTTTGTTTACGTCCCCTGCGGGTCTTTTGTGGTGTTACATGCTATCAGATAATAGCTTCTCATGCTTTCGCCGAAAAGCATTTTAAAAATCTGACTTGTTGCCTGGATTCACAACGAGTGTAGCTTTAATTCATTACCCTGCATGTGTATTATTATTATTAATGAACGTTTGAGTTTTAACTAATACTATTAGCATTTAGCGTAGCGCATTTGCATTTCCAGAGCTCTAGATGGGACGCAAGCGTCTCAAGTAGGAGCAAGAGGCTAGACTGTAAACTCTCCTTCCAGACACAATATTAAACATCTTTGAACCAAAATTAAGTCTAGAATCAGCTTCCTATTTCGCAACAAAGCCTCCTTCACTCATGCTGCCAAACATACCCTCGTAAAACGGACTATCTTACCGATCCTTGACTTGGGCGATGTCATTTACCAAATAGCCTCCAACACTCTACTCAGCAAATTGGATGCAGTCTTTCACAGTGCCATCCGTTTTGTCACCAAAGCCCCATATACTACCCACCATTGCGACCTGTATGCTCGTTGGCTTGTACTCGCTACATATTCGTTGCCAAACCCACTGGCTCCAGGTCATCTATACGTCTTTGCTAGGTAAAGCCACGCCTTATCTCAGCTCACTGTCACTGGTCACCATAGCAGCACCCACCAGTAGCACGCGCTCCAGCAGGTATATTTCACTGGTCATCCCCAAAGCCAACACCTCCTTTGGCTGCCTTTCCTTCCAGTTATCTGCTGCCAATGACTGGAATGAATTGCTAAAATCGCTGAAGTTGGAGACTTATTATGTCCCTCATTAACTTTCAGCATCAGCTTACCGATCGCTGCAGCTGTACACAGCCCATCTGTAAATAGCCCATCCAACCAACTACCAACCTCATCCCCAGATTTGTTTTTGTTTTTCTGCTCTTTTGCACACCAATATTTCTACTTGCACATCCTCTTCTGCACAACTAAAAATCCAGTGTTAATTGCTACATTGAAATAACTTTTATTCCATGTCTAACTCTGTGTTGTTGTTTACTCCATGTGTAACTCTGTGTTGTTGTTTACTCCATGTGTAACTCTGTGTTGTTGTTTACTCCATGTGTAACTCTGTGTTGTTGTTTACTCCATGTGTAACTCTGTGTTGTTGTTTATTCCATGTGTAACTCTGTGTTGTTGTTTACTCCATGTGTAACTCTGTGTTGTTGTTTACTCCATGTGTAACTCTGTGTTGTTGTTTATTCCATGTGTAACTCTGTGTTGTTGTTTACTCCATGTGTAACTCTGTGTTGTTGTTTACTCCATGTGTAACTCTGTGTTGTTGTTTATCCCATGTGTAACTCTGTGTTGTTGTTTATTCCATGTGTAACTCTGTGTTGTTGTTTGCGGTGTTCGCCTTAGCAATCTCACTAGGATAAAGACCACCTCCATTCCTGTCATTACTGAAAGAGATCATGATACCTCACATCTCAAAATAGGGCTACTTAATGTTAGATCCCTTACTTCAAAGGCAATTATAGTCAATGAACTAATCACTGATCATAATCTTGATGTGATTGGCCTGACTGAAACATGGCTTAAGCCTGATGAATTTACTGTGTTAAATGAGGCCTCACCTCCTGGCTACACTAGTGACCATATCCCCGTGCATCCCGCAAAGGCGGAGGTGTTGCTAACATTTACGATAGCAAATTTCAATTTACAAAAAAAAATGACGTTTTCGTCTTTTGAGCTTCTAGTCATGAAATCTATGCAGCCTACTCAATCACTTTTTATAGCTACTGTTTACAGGCCTCCTGGGCCATATACAGCGTTTCTCACTGAGTTCCCTGAATTCCTATCAGACCTTGTAGTCATTGCAGATAATATTCTAATCTTTGGTGACTTTAATATTCACATGGAAAAGTCCACAGACCCACTCCAAAAGGCTTTTGGAGCCATCATCGACTCAGTGGGTTTTGTCCAACATGTCTCTGGACCCACTCACTGTCACAGTCATACGCTGGACCTAGTTTTGTCCCATGGAATAAATGTTGTGGATCTTAATGTTTTTCCTCATAATCCTGGACTATCGGACCACCATTTTATTACGTTTGCAATTGCAACAAATAATCTGCTCAGACCCCAACCAAGGAACATCAAAAGTCGTGCTATAAATTCACAGACAACACAAAGATTCCTTGATGCCCTTCAGACTCCCTCTGCCTACCCAAGGACGCCAGAGGACAAAAATCCGTTAACCACCTAACTGAGGATCTCAATTTAACCTTGCGCAATACCCTAGATGCAGTTGCACCCCTAAAAACTAAAAAAATGTCTCATAAGAAACTAGCTCCCTGGTACACAGAAAATACCCGAGCTCTGAAGCAAGCTTCCAGAAAATTGGAACGGAAATGGCGCCACACCAAACTGGAAGTCTTCCGACTAGCTTGGAAGGACGGTACCGTGCAGTACCGAAGAGCCCTTACTGCTGCTCGATCGTCCTATTTTTCTAACTTAATTGAGGAAAATAAGAACAATCCGAAATTCCTTTTTGATACTGTGGCAAAGCTAACTAAAAAGCAGCATTCCCCAAGAGAGGATGACTTTCACTTTAGCAGTGATAAATTCATGAACTTCTTTGAGGAAAAGATTATGATTATTAGAAAGCAAATTACGGACTCCTCTTTAAACCTGCGTATTCCTCCAAACCTCAGTTGTCCTGAGTCTGCACAACTCTGCCAGGACCTAGGATCAAGAGAGACGCTCAAGTGTTTTAGTACTATATCTCTTGACACAATGATGAAAATAATCATGGCCTCTAAACCTTCAAGCTGTATACTGGACCCTATTCCAACTAAACTACTGAAAGAGCTGCTTCCTGTGCTTGGCCCTCCTATGTTGAACATAATAAACGGCTCTCTATCCACTGGATGTGTACCAAACTCACTAAAAGTGGCAGTAATAAAGCCTCTCTTGAAAAAGCCAAACCTTGACCCAGAAAATATAAAAACTATCGGCCTATATCGAATCTTCCATTCCTCTCAAAGATTATAGAGAAGGCTGTTGCGCAGCAACTCACTGCCTTCCTGAAGACAAACAATGTATACGAAATGCTTCAGTCTGGTTTTAGACCCCATCATAGCACTGAGACGGCACTTGTGAAGGTGGTAAATGACATTTTAATGGCATCGGACCGAGAGCTCTGCATCTGTCCTCGTGCTCCTAGACCTTAGTGCTGCTTTTGATACCATCGATCACCACATTCTTTTGGAGAGATTGGAAACCCAAATTGGTCTACACGGACAAGTTCTGGCCTGGTTTAGATCTTATCTGTCGGAAAGATATCAGTTTGTCTCTGTGAATGGTTTGTCCTCTGACAAATCAACTGTACATTTCGGTGTTCCTCAAGGTTCTGTTTTAGGACCACTATTGTTTTCACTATATATTTTACCTCTTGGGGATGTTATTCGAAAACATAATGTAAACTTTCACTGCTATGCGGATGACACACAGCTGTACATTTCAATGAAACATGGTGAAGCCCCAAAATTGCCCTCGCTAGAAGCATGTGTTTCAGACATAAGGAAGTGGATGGCTGCAAACTTTCTACTATTAAACTCGGACAAAACAGAGATGCTTGTTCTAGGTCCCAAGAAACAAAGAGATCTTCTGTTGAATCTGACAATTAATCTTAATGGTTGTACAGTCGTCTCAAATAAAACTGTGAAGGACCTCGGCGTTACTCTGGACCCTGATCTCTCTTTTGAAGAACATATCAAGACCATTTCGAGGACAGCTTTTTTTCCATCTACGTAACATTGCAAAAATCAGAAACTTTCTGTCCAAAAATGATGCAGAAAAATTAATCCATGCTTTTGTCACTTCTAGGTTAGACTACTGCAATGCTCTATTTTCCGGCTACCCGGATAAAGCACTAAATAAACTTCAGTTAGTGCTAAATACGGCTGCTAGAATCCTGACTAGAACCAAAAAATTTGATCATATTACTCCAGTGCTAGCCTCTCTACACTGGCTTCCTGTCAAAGCAAGGGCTGATTTCAAGGTTTTACTGCTAACCTACAAAGCATTACATGGGCTTGCTCCTACCTACCTCTCTGATTTGGTCCTGCCGTACATACCTACACGTACGCTACGGTCACAAGACGCAGGCCTCCTAATTGTCCCTAGAATTTCTAAGCAAACAGCTGGAGGCAGGGCTTTCTCCTATAGAGCTCCATTTTTATGGAACGGTCTGCCTACCCATGTCAGAGACGCAAACTCGGTCTCAACCTTTAAGTCTTTACTGAAGACTCATCTCTTCAGTGGGTCATATGATTGAGTGTAGTCTGGCCCAGGAGTGGGAAGGTGAACGGAAAGGCTCTGGAGCAACGAACCGCCCTTGCTGTCTCTGCCTGGCCGGTTCCCTCTTTCCACTGGGATTCTCTGCCTCTAACCCTGTTACGGGGCTGAGTCACTGGCTTGCTGGGGCTCTCTCGTGCCGTCCCTGGGGGGGTGCGTCACCTGGGTGGGTTGATTCACTGTTGTGGTCGGCCTGTCTGGGTTGCCCCCCTTGGGTTGTACCGTGGCGGAGATCTTTGTGGGCTATACTCGGCCTTGTCTCAGGATGGTAAGTTGGTGGTTGAAGATATCCCTCTAGTGGTGTGGGGGATGTGCTTTGGCAAAGTGGGTGGGGTTATATCCTTCCTGTTTGGCCCTGTCCGGGGGTGTCCTCGGATGGGGCCACAGTGTCTCCTGACCCCTCCTGTCTCAGCCTCCAGTATTTATGCTGCAGTAGTTTATGTGTCGGGGGCTAGGGTCAGTTTGTTATATCTGGAGTACTTCTCCTGTCCTATTCGGTGTCCTGTGTGAATCTAAGTGTGCGTTCTCTAATTCTCTCCTTCTCTCTTTCTTTCTCTCTCTCGGAGGACCTGAGCCCTAGGACCATGTCCCAGGACTACCTGACATGAGGACTCCTTGCTGTCCCCAGTCCACCTGGCCATGCTCCTGCTCCAGTTTCAACTGACCTGAGCCCTAGGACCGTGCCCCAGGACTACCTGACATGAAGGCTCCTTGCTGTCCCCAGTCCACCTGACTGTGCTGCTGCTCCAGTTTCAACTGTTCTGCCTTATTATTATTCGACCATGCTGGTCATTTATGAACATTTGAACATCTTGGTCATGTTCTGTTATAATCTCTACCCGGCACAGCCAGAAGAGGACTGGCCACCCCACATAGCCCGGTTCCTCTCTAGGTTTCTTCCTAGGTTTTGGCCTTTCTAGGGAGTTTTTCCTAGCCACCGTGCTTTTACACCTGCATTGTTTGCTGTTTGGGGTTTTAGGCTGGGTTTCTGTACAGCACTTTGAGATATCAGCTGATGTACGAAGGGCTATATAAATAAATTTGATTTGATTTGATTTGATACTCCATGTGTAACTCTGTGTTGTTGTTTATTCCATGTGTAACTCTGTGTTGTTGTTTACTCCATGTGTAACTCTGTGTTGTTGTTTACTCCATGTGTAACTCTGTGTTGTTGTTTATTCCATGTGTAACTCTGTGTTGTTGTTTACTCCATGTGTAACTCTGTGTTGTTGTTTACTCCATGTGTAACTCTGTGTTGTTGTTTACTCCATGTGTAACTCTGTGTTGTTGTTTACTCCATGTGTAACTCTGTGTTGTTGTTTATTCCATGTGTAACTCTGTGTTGTTGTTTACTCCATGTGTAACTCTGTGTTGTTGTTTATCCCATGTGTAACTCTGTGTTGTTGTTTATTCCATGTGTAACTCTGTGTTGTTGTTTATCCCATGTGTAACTCTGTTGTTGTTGTTTATCCCATGTGTAACTCTGTGTTGTTGTTTACTCCATGTGTAACTCTGTGTTGTTGTTTATTCCATGTGTAACTCTGTGTTGTTGTTTACTCCATGTGTAACTCTGTGTTGTTGTTTATTCCATGTGTAACTCTGTGTTGTTGTTTACTCCATGTGTAACTCTGTGTTGTTGTTTATTCCATGTGTAACTCTGTGTTGTTGTTTACTCCATGTGTAACTCTGTGTTGTTGTTTACTCCATGTGTAACTCTGTGTTGTTGTTTATTCCATGTGTAACTCTGTGTTGTTGTTTACTCCATGTGTAACTCTGTGTTGTTGTTTACTCCATGTGTAACTCTGTGTTGTTGTTTATTCCATGTGTAACTCTGTGTTGTTGTTTATTCCATGTGTAACTCTGTGTTGTTGTTTACTCCATGTGTAACTCTGTGTTGTTGTTTACTCCATGTGTAACTCTGTGTTGTTGTTTATTCCATGTGTAACTCTGTGTTGTTGTTTACTCCATGTGTAACTCTGTGTTGTTGTTTACTCCATGTGTAACTCTGTGTTGTTGTTTACTCCATGTGTAACTCTGTGTTGTTGTTTACTCCATGTGTAACTCTGTGTTGTTGTTTATTCCATGTGTAACTCTGTGTTGTTGTTTACTCCATGTGTAACTCTGTGTTGTTGTTTACTCCATGTGTAACTCTGTGTTGTTGTTTACTCCATGTGTAACTCTGTGTTGTTGTTTATTCCATGTCTAACTCTGTGTTGTTGTTTACTCCATGTGTAACTCTGTGTTGTTGTTTATCCCATGTGTAACTCTGTGTTGTTGTTTATTCCATGTGTAACTCTGTGTTGTTGTTTACTCCATGTGTAACTCTGTTGTTGTTTGTGTCACACTGCTTTGCTTTGTCTTGGCCAGGTTGCAGTTGTAAATGAGAACTTGTTCTCAACTGGCCTACCTGGTTAAATAAAGGTGTTCTCAACTGGCCTACCTGGTTAAATAAAGGTGTTCTCAACTGGCCTACCTGGTTAAAACAATAAAGGTGAAACAAAAAAAGGTTTTCATACTTATATATTTGACCGTTTAGAAATGAAAGCACTCTATGTATGTAGTGGTCCCATTTGAAAAAGTCAAAATTATTTGGACAAAATCATTTACTCAATTTTTTATGGTATTTGGTCCCATGTTTCATGCCTGCAGTGATTACATCAAGCTTGTAATTCTACTAACTTGTTGAATTCACTTGAATAATGGCGAATTACAAAGTTATAGAGGCACAAAGGTCAGAAAATAATGCTAACCTCTCCTGTTATTGGTAATGGTGAGAGGTTAACATGTTTTGTTGTAGTCTCTGTTATTGGTAATGGTGAGAGGTTAGCATGTTTTGTTGTAGTCTCTGTTATTGGTAATGGTGAGAGGTTAGCATGTTTTGTTGTAGTCTCTGTTATTGGTAATGGTGAGAGGTTAGCATGTTTTGTTGTATCCTCTGTTATTGGTAATGGTGAGAGGTTAGTATGTTTTGTTGTAGCCTCTGTTATTGGTAATGGTGAGAGGTTAGTATGTTTTGTTGTCGTCTGTTATTGGTAATGGTGAGAGGTTAGCATGTTTTGTTGTAGTCTGTTATTGGTAATGGTGAGAGGTTAGTATGTTTTGTTGTCGTCTGTTAGTGGTAATGGTGAGAGGTTAGTATGTTTTGTTGTAGTCTGTTAGTGGTAATGGTGAGAGGTTAGTATGTTTTGTTGTAGTCTGTTAGTGGTAATGGTGAGAGGTTAGCATGTTTTGTTGTATCGTCTGTTAGTGGTAATGGTGAGAGGTTAGTATGTTTTGTTGTAGTCTGTTAGTGGTAATGGTGAGAGGTTAGTATGTTTTGTTGTCGTCTGTTAGTGGTAATGGTGAGAGGTTAGTATGTTTTGTTGTAGTCTGTTAGTGGTAATGGTGAGAGGTTAGTATGTTTTGTTGTCGTCTGTTAGTGGTAATGGTGAGAGGTTAGTATGTTTTGTTGTAGTCTGTTAGTGGTAATGGTGAGAGGTTAGTATGTTTTGTTGTCGTCTGTTATTGGTAATGGTGAGAGGTTAGCATGTTTTGTTGTAGTCTCTGTTATTGGTAATGGTGAGAGGTTAGCATGTTTTGTTGTAGTCTCTGTTATTGGTAATGGTGAGAGGTTAGCATGTTTTGTTGTAGCCTCTGTTATTGGTAATGGTGAGAGGTTAGCATGTTTTGTTGTATCCTCTGTTATTGGTAATGGTGAGAGGTTAGCATGTTTTGTTGTAGTCTCTGTTATTGGTAATGGTGAGAGGTTAGTATGTTTTGTTGTCGTCTGTTATTGGTAATGGTGAGAGGTTAGCATGTTTTATTGTAGCCTCTGTTATTGGTAATGGTGAGAGGTTAGCATGTTTTGTTGTATCCTCTGTTATTGGTAATGGTGAGAGGTTAGCATGTTTTGTTGTAGCCTCTGTTATTGGTAATGGTGAGAGGTTAGCATGTTTTGTTGTAGCCTCTGTTATTGGTAATGGTGAGAGGTTAGCATGTTTTGTTGTAGTCTCTGTTATTGGTAATGGTGAGAGGTTAGCATGATTTGTTGTAGTCTCTGTTATTGGTAATGTGAGAGGTTAGCATGTTTTGTTGTAGCCTCTGTTATTGGTAATGGTGAGAGGTTAGCATGTTTTGTTGTAGTCTCTGTTATTGGTAATGGTGAGAGGTTAGCATGATTTGTTGTAGTCTCTGTTATTGGTAATGGTGAGAGGTTAGCATGTTTTGTTGTAGCCTCTGTTATTGGTAATGGTGAGAGGTTAGCATGTTTTGTTGTAGTCTCTGTTATTGGTAATGGTGAGTGGTTAGCATGTTTTGATGTATCCTCTGTTAATTGTAATGGTGAGAGGTTAGCATGTTTTGTTGTATCCTCTGTTATTGGTAATGGTGAGAGGTTAACATGTTTTGTTGTAGTCTCTCTAACTCCCTCACTCATTATTATTCATGATTCTTTCATGATTTTTCTTAATCATGGCATCATCAGGATTAATTTATTATTGTTTAGAAACATGTTATCTACTCTCTTAGACAGAAAAGTACTCCACTCATCATCCACCATTTTATTATTGGGCAAAACACAACCAAAAACACAACCAAAACACACTGCAAATGCAAACAATGACTTTACGACCAAATTTCAATGAATATGGGACCAATTACCTTTGACTACTTTAAATTGGTCAGAATACTTAAGACTTCTTCAAATGGGGGACTAGATACATGAAGTGCTTTTATTTTTCTAAATGTTGAAACAGATATGTATTAAAATATCCTCAAATAAAAGGTGACATTATATACTGTCACCTCATATGAAACATTTGATCTGAAATCAAAAATGCTGGAGTATAGAGCCACATTTAAAATATCAGCTTCACTGTCTAAATAGATATGGTGTGGACTGTATACTCAATACAATCTAAATCTGATAGCTCACTGTCTAAATAGATATGGTGTGGACTGTATACTCAATACAATCTAAATCTGATTCCTCACTGTCTAAATAGATATGGTGTGGACTGTATACTCAATACAATCTAAATCTGATTCCTCACTGTCTAAATAGATATGGTGTGGACTGTATACTCAATACAATCTAAATCTGATTCCTCACTGTCTAAATAGATATGGTGTGGACTGTATACTCAATACAATCTAAATCTGATTCCTCACTGTCTAAATAGATATGGTGTGGACTGTATACTCAATACAATCTAAATCTGATACCTCACTGTCTAAATAGATATGGTGTGGACTGTATACTCAATACAATCTAAATCTGATTCCTCACTGTCTAAATAGATATGGTGTGGACTGTATACTCAATACAATCTAAATCTGATTCCTCACTGTCTAAATAGATATGGTGTGGACTGTATACTCAATACAATCTAAATCTGATTCCTCACTGTCTAAATAGATATGGTGTGGACTGTATACTCAATACAATCTAAATCTGATTCCTCACTGTCTAAATAGATATGGTGTGGACTGTATACTCAATACAATCTAAATCTGATACCTCACTGTCTAAATAGATATGGTGTGGACTGTATACTCAATACAATCTAAATCTGATACCTCACTGTCTAAATAGATATGGTGTGGACTGTATACTCAATACAATCTAAATCTGATTCCTCACTGTCTAAATAGATATGGTGTGGACTGTATACTCAATACAATCTAAATCTGATACCTCACTGTCTAAATAGATATGGTGTGGACTGTATACTCAATACAATCTAAATCTGATACCTCACTGTCTAAATAGATATGGTGTGGACTGTATACTCAATACAATCTAAATCTGATACTCACTGTCTAAATAGATATGGTGTGGACTGTATACTCAATACAATCTAAATCTGATTCCTCACTGTCTAAATAGATATGGTGTGGACTGTATACTCAATACAATCTAAATCTGATACCTCACTGTCTAAATAGATATGGTGTGGACTGTATACTCAATACAATCTAAATCTGATACCTCACTGTCTAAATAGATATGGTGTGGACTGTATACTCAATACAATCTAAATCTGATTCCTCACTGTCTAAATAGATATGGTGTGGACTGTATACTCAATACAATCTAAATCTGATACCTCACTGTCTAAATAGATGTGGTGTGGACTGTATACTCAATACAATCTAAATCTGATACCTCACTGTCTAAATAGATATGGTGTGGACTGTATACTCAATACAATCTATATCTTATACCTCACTGTCTAAATAGATATGGTGTGGACTGTATACTCAATACAATCTAAATCTGATACCTCACTGTCTAAATAGATGTGGTGTGGACTGTATACTCAATACAATCTAAATCTGATACCTCACTGTCTAAATAGATATGGTGTGGACTGTATACTCAATACAATCTAAATCTGATACCTCACTGTCTAAATAGATATGGTGTGGACTGTATACTCAATACAATCTAAATCTGATACCTCACTGTCTAAATAGATATGGTGTGGACTGTATACTCAATACAATCTAAATCTGATACCTCACTGTCTAAATAGATATGGTGTGGACTGTATACTCAATACAATCTAAATCTGATTCCTCACTGTCTGTCTTCTGACTGATACTGCTTTTTAAACTGGTCTGGTCAGTCTACTCACATATTCGTACTATATATTTCTTTCTCTACAAAAACAGGCAATACTTTGATCATTTATAATAATGATATGTTAATTTATTAATAGATACGGCAGCTTTCAGGACAGTGATATATCTGAATATGTAGAAAAATATACTGCCACTATTTTCACCACCAAAGAATATCAGTGTGATTTTAATATGATTTGACTCTTTGCAGGCTGTCAGGCTGTCTAGTCACAGAGGAAGGCTGTGCTTCTCTGGTCTCAGCTCTGAGGTCAAACCCCTCACACCTGAGAGAGCTGGACCTGAGCTACAATCACCCAGGAGACTCAGGAGTCAGACTGCTCTCTGCTGGACTGGAGGATCCACACTGCAGACTGGAGAAACTCAAGTATGTAGAGGGTTTATGTCAATGTTCATATCAGACATGTTGGACTTATCAGGCTGGTTAAGACAAACATTCTGAACACCACTTGGACAAAGTTATATGCTGACTGTGTGAGAGTGACACAGGACACACACACTGGACACACACACTGGACACACACACTGGACACACACACTGGGCACAAACATGTGTGTGTGAGTTCAGGTGTATCCCTCAATGACTGTCTGTTCTTCTGCTTACCGCTACAGTGTGGAACATGGTGGAGAGAACAGAATGAAACCTGGACTTAGAAAATGTGAGTGTTGACTGCTGTGAAGAATATGACTAAGAATAAGTCTTAATTCAAGTTAAGTCAAAGTCAAAGACCAACATCATTACTGACTTGGTCATATTAAATATCAGCTGTAGTTCTACAGAAGCAGAAACCACATTTTACAAAGAGTTGCTTTGACAATGTGTGTGTGTGTGTGTGTGTGTGTGTGTGTGTGTGTGTGTGTGTGTGTGTGTGTGTGTGTGTGTGTGTGTGTGTGTGTGTGTGTGTGTGTGTGTGTGTGTGTGTGTGTGTGTGTGTGTGTGTGTGTAATTAATGTGAATAAGTGTGTTTTATATTACCATACAGTATAACATATGATCATTCAACAAGTCTCAAGTTACCTTAACTTCTCCTTTTGATACCTAGAAACATCTACATTAAATGAATTAGTGAAAAGTGAGTTAACATTCTAATGTGAATGATGATGATTTCTAATATTGTGTCTGGTTTCATCCATCAGATGTCTGTGATCTCACACTGGACCTAAACACAGTAAACAGATTCCTCTCTCTGTCTGAGGAGAACAGAAAGGTGACATGGAGGACAGAGGAGCAGCCGTATCCTGATCACCCAGAGAGATTTGAGGGCTGTAGACAGGTGCTGTGTAGAGAGGGTCTGACTGGGCGCTGTTACTGGGAGGTAGAGTGGAGTGGGAGAGGGGCTGTTATAGGAGTGACATATAAAGGAATCAACAGGAGAGGAGGGGTTGAGGACTGTTGTCTTGGACACAATGACAAGTCCTGGAGTCTGGACTGCTCTGACAACAGTTACTCTGCCTGGAACAATAGTAATCCCACTACCATAGACGTCCCCTCCTCCAGCTCCCACAGAGTAGGAGTGTATCTGGACTGGCCAGCCGGCACTCTGTCCTTCTATAGAGCCTCCTCTGACACACTGACCCACCTGATCACATTCACCTCCACATTCACTGAGCCCCTCTATCCAGGGTTTTGGGTTTGGGATGATGGTGAATCAGTGTCCCTGAAATAATAACACCCCCACTGGACACACACACACACACACACACACACACACACACACACACACACACACACACACACACACACACACACACACACACACACACACACACACACACACACTGAACACACACACTGGACTCACAAACACACGCACACACTGAACACACACACTGGACAAACACACACACACACACTGGACAAACTAAAACACACACGCTGGACACACACACACACTGACAACACATATACACACTGAACGCACACACTGGACACACACACACACACACACACACTGAACACACACACACACACACACACACACACTGAACACACATACACACTGAACACACACACACACTGAACGCACACACACACGCAAGACACACACACACACTGAACACACACACACACGCAAGACACACACACATATTGACAACACATACACACACTGAACACACGAACACACACACTGGACACACACACACACACTGAACACACACACACACACACACTGAACACACACACACTGAACACACACACACACTGAACGCACACACACACACACACGCTAGACACACACACACACTGAACACACAAACACACACAATGGACACACATACACACACACTGGACTCACAAACACACACACACACATACTGGACAAAAACACACACACACACACTGGACAAACACACACACACACTGGACAAACACACAAACACACACACTGGACAAACAAAAATACACACACACACGCTGGACACAAACACACACACACTGAACAAACACACACACACACACACACTGGACAAACAAAAACACACACACACGCTGGACACAAACACACACACACACACGCTAGACACAAACACACACGCTAGACACACACACACACACACACTGAACACACACACACACAATTGGACACACACACACACTGGACAAACACACACACTGGACTCACACACACACACACACACACACACACACACACACACACACACACACACACACACACACACACACACACACACACACACTGGACAAAAACACACACACTGAACACACACACACACTGGACACACACACACTGAACACACACACTGGACAAACAACACACACACACACACACACACACACACACACACACACACACACACACACACACACACACACACACACACACACACACACACACACTGGACAAACAAAAAAAAACACACACACACACACACACACACACTGAACACACACACAGACTGGATACACACACACACACACACACACTGGACACACACATTGGACACACACACACATGCGTGTCTTCCTATAATTGTGACGTTGACCCAGGACCTCTTACAATAACATGTATTTTATGTTGAATAACAAATTGTACAATTATATACAATTATATATGGACATACGCTTCATAGTTGTACAAGTAAACAAGGATATATTGTACTTTTCATAATAAAACATACTTGAATCAAGAAAAGGCCTGTTAATTGTGAATAACATTTGTTTATTGATTTTACAGAGTTCTATTTGCTCTCTGCTCTCTCTCCCTCTGCTCTCTTTTCTCTTCACTCTGCTCCCTCTCTCTCTCTCTGCTTTCTCTCTCTCCCTCTGCTCTCTCTGCCCTCTGCTCTCCCTGATCTGTCTCTCTGCTCTCAGCTCTCTCTGCCCTCTCTCTCTCTGCTCTCTCTGCTCTCTCTCTTTCTCTGCCCTCTCTCTGCCCTCTCTGCTCTCTCTTCTCTCTGTTCTCTGCTCTCTCACTTCCTCTGGTCTCTCTGCTCTCTGCTCTCTGCTCTCTCTGCCCTCTGCTCTCCCTGATCTGTCTCTCTGCTCTCCGCTCTCTCTGCTCTCTCAGCCTGCTCTCTGCTCTCTCTCTTTCTGCTCTCATTATCTGCTGTCTCTCTCTGCTCCCTCTCTCTAGGCTCTCTCCATCCCACACTCTCTGCTCTCTCCCACTCTCTGCTCTCTCTCTCTCCCACACTCTCTGCTCTCTCTCTCTGCTCTCTCTCTCCCACACTCTGCTCTCTCTCTGCTCTCTCTCTCCCACACTCTGCTCTCTCTCTGCTCTCTCTCTCTACCACACTCTGCTCTCTCTCTCTCCCACTCTCTGCTCTCTTTCTCTCCCACACTCTCTGCTCTCTCTCTCTGCTCTCTCTCTCTGCTCTCTCTCTCCCACACTCTGCTCTCTCTCTGCTCTCTCTCTCCCACACTCTGCTCTCTCTCTGCTCTCTCTCTCTACCACACTCTGCTCTCTCTCTCTCCCACACTCTGCTCTCTCTCTCTCTACCACACTCTGCTCTCTCTCTCTCTCCCACACTCTGCTCTCTCTCTCCCACACTCTGCTCTCTCTCTGCTCTCTCTCTCTCTCCCACACACTGCTCTCTCTCTCTGCTCCCTCTCTCTCCCACACTCTGCTCTCTCTCTCTCTGCTCTCTCTCCCACATCCGTACTTTGTTCAAGCACCTTCATCCACAAGGTTGTAATCGCTGCCAAAGGTGCTTCAACAAAGTACTGAGTAAAGGGTCTGAATACTTATGTAAATGTGATATCTAAGTTTTTTTTAAATAAAACTGTTCACACATAAAATAAGTAGTTTTGCTTTGTAATTCTGGGTTATTGTGTGTAGATTGATGAGGGGAAAAACACATTTAATCCATTTTAGAATAAGGCTGTAACGTGACAAAATGTGGAAAAAGTCAAGGGGTCTGAATACTTTCTGAATGTTACTGTATATCAGTATATTAGACTCTCTCTCTCTCTCTCTCTCTCTGCAGTGATGTTGTTTTCATCACTTCTGGTTTAACATCATCAAGTGGTGATTGTCCAAACTGCACCAGTGTTAAGATAGAGAAAGTGAGAGATAGAGAGAGCAGAGAATGTGGGAGAGAGAGCAGAGAGAGAGAGAGCACAGTGTGGGAGAGAGAGCAGAGAGAGAGAGAGCAGAGAATGTGGGAGAGAGAGGGAGCAGAGAGAGAGAGCAGTGTGTGGGATATATATATAGACCACCTGATAGAACCCAGGTCTCATCTCTCTATCAGTACTAGCCAATACTACTGCCACTATATATATATATATAGACCACCTGATAGAACCCAGGTCTCATCTCTCCATCACTACTAGCCACTACTACTGCTACTATATATATATATATATATATATATATATATATAGACCACCTGATAGAACCCAGGTCTCATCTCTCTATCAGTACTAGCCACTACTACTGCCACTATATATATATTTATAGACCACCTGATAGAACCCAGGTCCCATCTCTCTATCAGTACTAGCCACTATATATATATATATATAGACCACCTGATAGAACCCAGGTCCCATCTCTCCATCACTACTAGCCACTACTACTGCTACTATATATATATATATATATATATATAGACCACCTGATAGAACCCAGGTCCCATCTCTCCATCACTACCAGCCACTACTACTGCCACTATATATATATATAGACCACCTGATAGAACCCAGGTCCCATCTCTCTATCAGGACTAGCCACTATATATATATATATAGACCACCTGATAGAACCCAGGTCTCATCTCTCTATCACTACCAGCCACTACTACTGCCACTATATATATATATATATATAGACCACCTGATAGAACCCAGGTCCCATCTCTCTATCACTACTAGCCACTATATATATATATATATATATATATATATATATATATATATATATATATATATATAGACCACCTGATATAACCCAGGTCTCATCTCTCTATCAGTACTAGCCACTACTACTGCCACTATATATATATATAGACCACCTGATATAACCCAGGTATCATCTCTCTATCAGTACTAGCCAATACTACTGCCACTATATATATATATATATATATAGACCACCTGATAGAACCCAGGTCTCATCTCTCCATCACTACTAGCCACTATATATATATATATAGACCACCTGATAGAACCCAGGTCTCATCTCTCCATCACTACTAGCCACTATATATATATATAGATCACCTGATAGAACCCAGGTCTCATCTCTCCATCACTACTAGCCACTATATATATATATATATATATATATATATAGACCACCTGATAGAACCCAGGTCTCATCTCTCCATCACTACTAGCCACTATATATATATATAGATCACCTGATAGAACCCAGGTCTCATCTCTCCATCACTACTAGCCACTATATATATATATATATATATATATATATATATATATATATAGACCACCTGATAGAACCCAGGTCTCATCTCTCCATCACTACTAGCCACTACTACTGCCACTATATATATATATATATATATATAGACCACCTGATAGAACCCAGGTCTCATCTCTCTATCACTACCAGCCACTACTACTGCCACTATATATATATATATATATATAGACCACCTGATAGAACCCAGGTCTCATCTCTCTATCACTACCAGCCTAGATAAAGGCAGAACAAAGCTTGCTGAAGAAAGAGGGGGGAACAGAAAGTTAGGTCGTCATCAGACATTCAATAGTCAGAGTAGGTTTGAGCTCTGATCAGTTATCAGGCCGAGGCTACATGCTCTGTCCTGCTGCAACGTTATTAGAACTGATCTGAGACCGTTTTCCCGACAGCATCTTAAAGCTCAGTTCATCGTTAAGAACCTTCCTACCTACTGGTAGGGCCTATAATGGGCTTCTCAGTGGCGCAACGGTCTAAGGCACTGCATCACAGTGATAGAGGTGTCACTACAGACCCTGGTTTGATTCCAGGCTGTATCACAGTGGTCTAAGGCACTGCATCACAGTGATAGAGGTGTCACTACAGACCCTGGTTTGATTCCAGGCTGTATCACAGTGGTCTAAGGCACTGCATCACAGTGATAGAGGTGTCACTACAGACCCTGGTTTGATTCCAGGCTGTATCACAGTGGTCTAAGGCACTGCATCACAGTGATAGAGGTGTCACTACAGACCCTGGTTTGATTCCAGGTTGTATCACAGTGGTCTAAGACAGTGCATCACAGTGATAGAGGTGTCACTACAGACCCTGGTTTGATTCCAGGCTGTATCACATCCGGCTGTGATTGGGAGTCTCATAGGGCGGCGCACAATTTGGCCCAGTGTCATCCAGGTTTGGCCCAGCGGCATCCAGGTTTGGCCCAGCGTCGTCCAGGTTTGGCCCAGTGTCGTCCAGGTTTGGCCCAGTGTCGTCCAGGTTTGGCCCAGTGTCGTCCAGGTTTGGCCCAGCGGCGTCCTGGTTTGGCCCAGTGTCGTCCAGGTTTGGCCCAGCGTCGTCCAGGTTTGGCCCAGTGTCGTCCAGGTTTGGCCCAGTGGCGTCAGGTTTGGCCCAGTGTCGTCCAGGTTTGGCCCAGTGTCGTCCAGGTTTGACCCAGTGTCGTCAGGTTTGGCCCAGTGTCGTCCAGGTTTGGCCCAGCGTCGGACCAGGTTTGGCCCAGTGTCGTCTCAGGTTTGGCCCAGCGTCGTCCAGGTTTGGCCCAGCGTCGAAAACCAGGTTTGGCCAGCGTCGTCAGGTTTGCCTCAGCCCAGCGCCCAGGTTTAGAGCGTCGGGAAAACCAGGTTTGGCCCAGCGTCGTCCAGGTTTGGCCCAGCGTCGTCCAGGTTTGACCCAGTGTCACCCCCAGGTTTGGCCCAGTGTCGTCCAGGTTTGGCCCAGTGTCACCCAGGTTTGGCCCAGTGTCGTCCAGGTTTGACCCAGTGTCGTCCAGGTTTGGTCCAGTGTCGCCCAGGTTTGGCCCAGTGTCGTCCAGGTTTGGCCCAGTGTCGTCCAGATTTGGCCGGTGTCGGACGTCATTGTAAAAGAATTTGTTCATCTGACCCAGTTAAATGAAGGTCACATAAACACATTTAATAAATAATATAATGTTCTGTGAACTGATCTGGGACCAGTTAAATGAAGGTCACATAAACACATTTAATGAATAATATAATGTTCTGTGAACTGATCTGGGACCAGTTAAATGAAGGTCACATAAACACATTTAATAAATAATATAATGTTCTGTGAACTGATCTGGGACCAGTTTCCCAACCGCATATTAAGGCAAAGTTAACCTTCATAGGAGCATCGTTAAATCTCTTTCCCAAAACCATCGTTATTCAGGTTGCACCTGAAAACAGTTGTAATGTACCTCCTGCCTCAGCCCAGGCATAGAGCAGGGAAAACCATGGTTATTCAGGTTGCATCTGAAACAGTTGTAATGTACCTCCTGCCTCAGCCCAGGCATAGAGCAGGGAAAACCATGGTTATTCAGGTTGCACCTGAAAACAGTTGTAATGTACCTCCTGCCTCAGCCCAGGCAAAGAGCAGGGAAAACCATGGTTATTCAGGTTGCACCTGAAAACAGTTGTAATGTACCTCCTGTCTCAGCCCAGGCATAGAGCAGGGAAAACCATGGTTATTCAGGTTGCACCTGAAAACAGTTGTAATGTACCTCCTGCCTCAGCCCAGGCATAGAGCAGGGAAAACCATGGTTATTCAGGTTGCACCTGAAAACAGTTGTAATGTACCTCCTGCCTCAGCCCAGGCATAGAGCAGGGAAAACCATGGTTATTCAGGTTGCACCTGAAAACAGTTGTAATGTACCTCCTGCCTCAGCCCAGGCATAGAGCAGGGAAAACCATGGTTATTCAGGTTGCACCTGAAAACAGTTGTAATGTACCTCCTGTCTCAGCCCAGGCATAGAGCAGGGAAAACCATGGTTATTCAGGTTGCACCTGAAAACAGTTGTAATGTACCTCCTGTCTCAGCCCAGGCATAGAGCAGGGAAAACCATGGTTATTCAGGTTGCACCTGAAAACAGTTGTAATGTACCTCCTGTCTCAGCCCAGGCATAGAGCAGGGAAAACCATGGTTATTCAGGTTGCACCTGAAAACAGTTGTAATGTACCTCCTGCCTCAGCCCAGGCATAGAGCAGGGAAAACCATGGTTATTCAGGTTGCACCTGAGAGTGAGGAAGATATATATTATTACTGTGTAAAACCTAGCAGTTCTACTGATTTCACTGAGAGTGAGGCAGATATATATATTATTACTGTGTAAAACCTAGCAGTACTACTGATTTCTCTGAGAGTGAGACAGATATATATTATTACTGTGTAAAACCTAGCAGTTCTACTGATTTCTCTGAGAGTGAGGCAGATATATATTATTACTGTATAAAACCTAGCAGTACTACTGATTTCACTGAGAGTGAGGCAGATATATATTATTACTGTGTAAAACGTAGCAGTACTACTGATTTCACTGAGAGTGGGGCAGATATATATTATTACTGTGTAAAACCTAGCAGTTCTACTGATTTCACTGAGAGTGAGGCAGATATATATTATTACTCTGTAAAACCTAGCAGTACTACTGATTTCACTGAGAGTGAGGCAGATATATATTATTACTGTGTAAAACCTAGCAGTACTACTGATTTCACTGAGAGCGAGACAGATATATTTGTAAGTCGCTCTGGATAAGAGCGTCTGCTAAATTACTTAAATGTAAATGTAAATATATTATTACTGTGTAAAACCTAGCAGTACTTCTGATTTCACTGAGAGTGAGGCAGATATATATTATTACTGTGTAAAACCTAGCAGTACTACTGATTTCTCTGAGAGTGAGACATATAAATATTATTACTGTATAAAACCTAGCAGTACTACTGATTTCTCTGAGAGTGAGGCAGATATATATTATTACTGTGTAAAACCTAACAGTACTACTGATTTCACTGAGAGTGAGGCAGATATTATTACTGTGTAAAACCTAGCAGTACTACTGATTTCACTGAGAGTGGGGCAGATATATATTACTACTGTGTAAAACCTAGCAGTACTACTGATTTCACTGAGAGTGGGGCAGATATATATTATTACTGTATAAAACCTAGCAGTACTACTGATTTCACTGAGAATGAGGCAGATATATATTATTACTGTGTAAAACCTAGCAGTACTACTGATTTCACTGAGAGTGAGGCAGATATATATTATTACTGTGTAAAACCTAGCAGTACTACTGATTTCACTGAGAGTGAGGCAGATATATATTATTACTGTATAAAACCTAGCAGTACTACTGATTTCACTGAGAGTGAGGCAGATATATATTATTACTGTATAAAACCTAGCAGTACTACTGATTTCACTGAGAGTGAGGCAGATATATTACTGTATAAAACCTAGCAGTACTACTGATTTCACTGAGAGTGAGGCAGATATATATTATTACTGTATAAAACCTACCAGTACTACTGATTTCACTGAGAGTGAGACAGATATATATTATTACTGTATAAAACCTAGCAGTACTACTGATTTCACTGAGAGTCAGGCAGATATATATTATTACTGTGTAAAACCTAGCAGTACTACTGATTTCTCTGAGAGTGGGGCAGATATATATTATTACTGTGTAAAACTATTACTGTAATTTAATGATGCCAATGTTTTTTCATTAATTGAAAACCCTTTATTTTATGAGAATTTGTAAGATTCTTGTTTGCATAAAAATAGACGGAGACCAGTCTTTTCAATAATAGGTAACAGAATTTATTCTCGGAGCGCGCTGCCACTTCACCACGAGCAACAGTCGTATATACAAATCATGACGTCATTTCATTGCTTAACAGAAACCCACCTCTTGACAGGGACAAAGTGAGGTGAAAAGTTCCTTCTAACTTACTAACACATCCCAGGTAACTTTTGACCCCTCAACATTATCGATCACCACTGAGCTGGCAGTTCTAATTAACAGAAAACTTAGGAATGCACTCACTGTCATATCTAAAAACCCCAGAGCTCAGTTCCGTAGGTTCAACCATTGGCTAACGACCTTATGTGTTTACACAGTTCACAACCCATTAGTTTCTTCCTAGTTGGAATGGTGTTCATTAACTTTAATTACTCCTTGTCAGTGTCTGACAATCCCACCTTATGAACTCATATTGTTAATCAGATATAATAAAACAGAGTATAGGTTTACTTAGTTACAATTCTATTTGAAATGGGGATATTGTTTATTCATTTATTTATAATAATTCTAACAATCCACCCTAAAAATGACAAAACAATTCATACCATCATTAAACACTAAAAGGAAATGTCAATGATATCCTAGGAATAAGACAAACCAATACACGTATGTACACACGATCAACGCACGTGACTGTTTTAACCTACATCAGAATCAGAACACTTCTTATCAGGATTTTCATTACAATCGTCATTTCAAAACAGTCCATACATTGAAATATGAATTAACCTAAATCTCCTAAACATCAAATATCGTCTCGTCAACATAATTAAAAGATCCGGATTCCTCCACTGGACCTGGGGTCCTGTATTCATCATTCCACTGGTCAGAGCTTAGATCCATAGGGTCCATACTTCACCATCTGAAGTGTCATTGATTTCTCCACTGGACCTGGGGTCCTGTATTCATCATTCCACTGGTCAGAGCTTAGATCCATAGGGTCCATACTTCACCATCTGAAGTGTCATTGATTTCTCCACTGGACCTGGGGTCCTGTATTCATCATTCCACTGGTCAGAGCTTAGATCCATAGGGTCCATACTTCACCATCTGAAGTGTCATTGATTTCTCCACTGGACCTGGGGTCCTGTATTCATCATTCCACTGGTCAGAGCTTAGATCCATAGGGTCCATACTTCACCATCTGAAGTGTCATTGATTCCTCCACTGGACCTGGGGTCCTGTATTCATCATTCCACTGGTCAGAGCTTAGATCCATAGGGTCCATACTTCACCATCTGAAGTGTCATTGATTTCTCCACTGGACCTGGGGTCCTGTATTCATCATTCCACTGGTCAGAGCTTAGATCCATAGGGTCCATACTTCACCATCTGAAGTGTCATTGATTTCTCCACTGGACCTGGGGTCCTGTATTCATCATTCCACTGGTCAGAGCTTAGATCCATAGGGTCCATATTTCACCATCTGAAGTGTCATTGATTTCTCCAGAGTCCTAGAAATGAGAACTTTCCCGCACGGAATCAAAACACATTCGCACAAAACTAACACAGTCACACAGGTGAAGGTAGCCCATAACACAATAATTATAACATTTTTCCATCTTCCAAACACACTGTCAACCCAATTAGTCAGAGAAATATCCATCCCTGAGTTCACTGCCAACTCTTGAGCTAGGGTGTGTAAACTAGACAAGGCCTTGGTCACTGATCCATCCGGAGCTGTATTATTTGGGATGAATGTACAGCACATCGACCCGAGTAGCACGCAAACCACACCCTTTTCTGCTAATAATACATCTAGCACGATTCTATTCTGCCAAGCCATTAGGCTGGTCGCTTCGATCTGTTCTGCTAATCCTTTTATTGCATCTCTAGTATAATTGATGAAGCGCTGTTGATTATAATAGATATAATTGATCCAATCCACATTCTTATTGAGAGTGGATGTTACGAATCCCTTTTGGCCCGACAGTCTAGGGGGGATGGTAATGAGACCCGTAACATAACTCATGCAAATTATTATTGTGACAAAGTAAAATTGTGCACGAAATAACCACGACAACAGAAATCTACCGTCTTAACTCTAGGTTTATTTATAAACACACGGTAATGGGGGAGCAGGAAAAGGGGCTGAGCTGGACCCAAGAAAAGAAACAATAAATATACAAAAACACACCCCATAGATAGCCTACTAGACTAGCCTACTTTAACAACAGCTAACTAACTAACCAAAATACAGTGGGTGGTCTGCCCAGTTCTAACTAGTGTATTTAACAAAGTTCACCTACGGATAGTGTATGCCCATGGGCAACTTGTCTTGGTTTCCCCCTTTTCCCACCAGCAACAAACAAACACCATAACCAAAAAAACAATACTCACAGGTTAAGAGAGGTTAAGACACAAAGCGAGAGTGAAACACAGAGACCTACAGACATGGCATTTACAGAGAGATTGAGCTAGAGATTGAGCTCTAGAACAAACAAATGATGGGGTTTTTAAACCATGGGGAAGGAACTGTGATAGGATAGGAAGTAGGAGGAGGTGTGTCTTCTGATTGATGATTGATTGTTGACTGATTGGGGAGTGATGGTTTTCACCTGTGAGGGGAGAAGGAGAGAAAAGAAACACACACAGGATACACACACACAGGATAACTGTATCCGTAACAGTGGACCACCAAAAAAATACTTGACTCTAATCCTGCCCAGATCTGATTTCTAGCCTTGAACTCGTCTGGCACCCCTCGTGGAACCCCAATGTTGTCAATATAAATTCTATCATCAAAAGACCCAGACGGAATACTTTGTTTCTCCCGTTTAGCCAACTTCATGTCATGGTGTCGAATGAGTGTGAAAGGTATTCCCAAATGTACCAGTGCACATACCCCTGTCCAATTAGCAGGTAAAATCAGCCATAACGTCATTCCCCCACACAACCACCAGATATCAGCCCTGGGCCTCCTTATCTTACTGAAATCCCCAGAACTCAACCAGTCTGCCAGATTACGCATCACCCCATCAGTAGTAATATTCTCTGTCACATTGCAGGTACTGACTTCCCCTACATATTTCCCATAAGCACTATACCGGGCCAGACAGTAATAATCTCCTCTTGCCACTGTGAAAGGAGGAAGCCTAGATTTCAGAGGAACATGTGGATATAAATAGTGTAAATCCATACAACTGTTATTATCTGGCTTTCCTGCTTCCGTGAATAGCTTTACCATACAGGCCATTCCCTTAGGTAACCAGTTTCCCTTTCCTTTACCAGTTATGCATTAGGGGGCGCTATTAACATTTTTGGATGAAAAACGTTCCCGTTTTAAACGAGATATTTTGACACAAAAAGATGCTCGAATATGCATATCAATTATATGCATAGTCGAGCATCTTGTCGTGACAAAATATCCCGTTTAAAACGAGAACATTTTTTATCCAAAAATGAAAATACTGCCCCCTAGTTACAAAAGGTTAAGATCTTTCATCTGAACTATCCACACCAGCTCTTGGCTCTGGACAACTCCACAGTCAGTATCTGCTTTGTCAGGGAGACTCTGCTTGTATTCTGCTGACTATAGAGCAATCAGCTGCTCTAACTTTTTCTACCTGGAATGCACTAGGTTATCAACTGAAACCCTTACTTTCACTACACTCCATCTTCTTCCATGCTGGGTATGTAGATTTATGTAGCCCTCTCACATGATGTGAGCTATAACCTGTTTCCATGAACTACACAGGGACTTGCATAGATGTCTTCCATTATAGCTGCTCTTAGTCCTGAACTGCCAAGGAGTCAGAGGCCCCATTTGGTCTACCTAGAACTCCAATGAGACATCCTTCCCAATCCCACTCTCATTTCCTTACTGTTTTGTTTCAGTGATCTTTTGAGATGCTTTGGTAATGTCAAAGTTCCGTCGTCTAGCACATGAGTCAAGTTACCCCCTTTGGCCTTCTACGGGGGATCATGGTGGATCAGGACTATGGCCCCTACAATTAAACAGCTCAGGACAGTCAGCACACATGTGAAGCCCCACCCTCTTCCAGAGAACACATCATTAACAAGAGCCAGACACACTTTCACTTTGATGAACAAAAACAGGGATGAAAGGAGATCTTCATTCGAGAGATGGCCTCCGGAATTCTGTTAATTCCAGTTCTCCTCTCGAACACTGTTATTGTTCGACAGTGTCACCATGTCTTACCCTCCCGCCGTGTGACATGAATCCGGGTAGCTCTTTCAGCTAGCTGTCACCAGGAGTCCTTGGTATGGTCCCCCAACAAGCCTCAGGGACTGGATTGAATGACTTCACCTGTAATTAATCTGTAATGCATAAAATCCTGGACATACAGGCTTGGTTAACAAACAGTTTCTCATATGTTTTATCTGATTATATCTCTAACTTCTATGCCTATTTGCTATTTGTTATTTTTATATTTTATTTGTGCGTTTTGTGTAGCGCCGACTATGCTAATTATTTTGTTTACGTCCCCTGCGGGTCTTTTGGGGTGTTACATGCTATCAGATAATAGCTTCTCATGCTTTCGCCTAAAAGTATTTTAAAAATCGGACTTGTTGCCTGGATTCACAACGAGTGTAGCTTTAATTCAGTACCCTGCATGTGTATTTTAATGAACGTTTGAGTTTTAACGAGTGCTATTAGCATTTAGCGTAGCGCATTTGCATTTCCAGATGTCTAGATGGGACGCCTGCGTGTCGGGTAGGAGCAAGAGGGTAAATAAAGTAAGAGGTTAAAAATCAGTTACATCAATAATTGAATATATGTTTCATAGTTTGAGATACCTTATCTACCGTAATTAATCACCCCTAAGAACTTAAATTTATTTTTCTATGTAATTTCCTGCCCTATTGGCTTAATATATATCCTATCCAAACCTCAATGTATCTTATCTCCCCCTATTTATTCTCAATGATAACTATGATTTTTTTTCTGTTGTAATAACAAATCAATAATAGCCAATTCAAAAACTTCACAGCTAATGGTGTAAAATATCCTGAAACACTTTCTCATCTGCAGTTCAAACTAAAATTCTAACCCTAAACTATAACTCCGTTATAATTAATTTACCTTATAACTAGTAACCCAAATGACCACAAATTCATTATACAGATTGCTCTCCCCTGAGGCTGATCAGATCCCAAGAGAGAGCCACGATAAGGTCAAAGGTCACACCACCCCTTTACATTCGTGTTCATCACCATATTAGACATATTAAAGAACCCTTTATCTTTAACCATTTTTATTCACTTGTCTAATTAAATCTCAGAAAATAAAACTCCTAATATTCCATATGTGAGTGTACCCCTTTAAGATATCTTATCTCTGGGAACAGGGAAATCCCCTTAACCCAAACGTTTACTACAACAACAAAACCTAATAATTATGATAATGCCTTCAAACCATTCGTCTTAAATTTCCTCGATGTTTCATGTAACTCATTCAGTCTATCTCCAAATTTTTATCCCCCAAAATATTTTATACCCTGCCATTACACTCAAACCAATGTGATAAACGTGCACTGTCCCTTTAAAATAAGACATTCCTAGCCAGCCATACCTTATTGTAGACATTTCATTGTTCCCGTAATGAAAACAGATAATGTTTAGAATACTGTCGCGATACGAAACCTTCAGCCCCGCCCCTTGGCCGGCAGCGGGCTGCTAGAGGTGGTTAGCGTCCCGTTCCCTGGATTGGACAGGGCACTATAGATACTTCAGGTTATCTTGATATAACCAGGACCGCTCGCGTAGCCCTGCCTCTCTTTCTATATCGAAGCGTTGTCCGCGTACAGAAGTCTTTTGCCTTGTCACTCTCAACGGTCTAGCTCTAGCTGGGATGTGTGAACCCCACGTTTCTCCTCCAGACTCTTTGTTTCACCACTAATTGGTCCTTGAGTTATTATGAAGCACTAGTCCTACCAGTCTCTATATGATTTCCCTGTGGTTGAGTGTTTCCCCTCTGTGATGTATCTAGTTTAAAGTGTGAAGACCTTTAGTCAACTTAGTCTCACTACTCTGCCCGTCGGCTATGTATCGCTCTGGATAAGAGCGTCTGCTAAATGTAAATGTAAATGTAAATGAAAATAAAACTTAGATAGATCGATAAGACAATTAAATGAATCACTACTGGACACACCTTCCTCTTTGTCTTTTAACAGTAACTCATTCTGTCATAGAGTACTGATCCCCGTTTCCAGTGTCCCGGTAGCGGGGGAGTGGGAGTTGTTATCTCCCGTGCCGTTAACTGTCTTTGAGAGAACCGTTTACTCGAGACAAAATAAGACTACCGTTTATTTTTGAAAACATTCTGTTTTTTGTCTTTTACAATCAAACACACTTCAAAATACACAATTGTTACTCGGTCACACACAGCGTTAATCAAAAACATGCAAATGCCTTAATGCTCTATAAAATGCCTGGTACAATGATAACACTTATCTCTAATAAAATATAATACTTCAACTTAATTACCTTTAAAAGATGACAGGGAGATCAGGAGCGGTGTTTCAATCGGTCAGAGTTCTGAGAATTTAGTTTATGTATCGATCTTCTCCTATGAGGAATCGTTGGTTCAACTAAATTTCGAAATTCAAGTTAGACTGGGTTCTCTAACCTGCCCTCGGGTTGGATAGTATTGTCAAATAACCCGCAACCGCGATTCCAGGGCAAGGCACTGTGTTACAACAGTACACGTGTCACTGGGTCAGTCGGAGACAGAGTCAATTCGACCAATTTTCCAACCGTTCTCAGCAGGTGGTAATTCTGCCGTTGATCTACCGCAGTGTCTGGGGCAAGCAACCCGGCCGGTGCATACAGTGTTCTCGGTCAATTAAGACTTTGTCACAACGGTACACTCGGTCCAAACGTATGCTGCACACAGGGTCAACTGGTCGATAGGTAAACGGATTCTTACCCTGGTATCCAGCAAGTTAGAATCTTTAAGTAATTTGAGTCGGGTGGCAATTACCGAAGTCAAATGGTTGTCTAAATGAATTCAGAATTCAAGAAGTCAGCGCCAAAGTAATGGCAAATGTCTCTTTATATACCTTTTGATTCTCTGCACCCGATCTGCTGCTCCTCCCATTCCCTCAGAGCAGAGAGGGTGATGACAGGAAATATCTTACAACAGAGGAAATACTTTTCTTACAGTGCATATATGGGCCTCTGGTTATCAACAATGAGGCCCATATATCTGACAGACAATGAGGAAACACTTTTCTTACAGTGCGCATATGGGCCTCTGTTCATGACAGTGCCCTCACTCTATCAGCAATGAGTCTATCAGCTGTTCCCATTCAGAGGTGTCACTTGAGGCAGAGGGTGATTCTTCCTGACACCAGTCAGGTTCAGTAGTTGGTTGGCTTGAGTCGTCTTCTGGTGGCTTTGCCCAATCCGGTATTTCAGTAGGCGAGGTCATCTCTGTCTCTACCCTTGGTGGGTAAGACAGGGGAAGAGGACCAGGAGGTAGATCCATTTGGCGTTTTACTACAGTTCCCTGGCTATTGATGAGAGAACTGTTGTTCTCCTGGCTATTGATGAGAGAACTGTTGTTCTCCTGGCTATTGATGACTGTTGTTCTCCTGGAGATAACTGTTGTTTCTCTCCTGGCTATTGATGAGAGAACTGTTGTTCTCCTGGCTATTGATGAGAGAACTGTTGTTCTCCTGCTATTGATGAGAGAACTGTTGTTACATGAGAGAACTGTTGTTACATACATTAAAAGAATCCCACGTTACAAACTAAAATGTAGCTGTGATTCCAACGAAAGAACGATGGAGCAACAAGATTAATCAGAACATTCAGAAAGAATCCCAGCTGAGAGCCAGGCCATAGAAATGTAAAGGTCATTTCAGACTAAGCCGACATCTGCAGTGTTTACTGTGAGTCTCCATGAAGGGGGAACATCTCATTTAAATGTCAACAACTTGTAGGCCTGTCTGCTGTATATGAATATGTGTAGCCTGGTCTATATGATGAGTAATGTTATATTCAACCAGCCCATGTAGTGTTTCAGGCGTTCAGACAGTGAAAACTGATGCGTTTTAAGCTCTCACCTAAAGCCTGTTGTCTTGGCATGTGGACATAAACTTTCTGATCAATCAAATATGTTCTTATTCTTCTCATGACAAGTCTCTAGTAGCACAATCAAGTTGTTTCCCCAGTTTACTGAGGAGTATATTCAACCCCAGCTAAAAGCCTACAGACTTATTTATTAAATAAAGTCCACCACAGTAAGAGTCCTCAACTGTAGTGAGAACATTGTGTCATATGTTTAATCTATTCCTCAATCAATATCACCATCGTTGTAGTAGTCATCACCCTCAGCCTCATTCATCTATTCCTCCATTAACATCACCATCGTTGTTGTAGTCATCACCCTCAGCCTCATTCATCTATTCCTCCATCATTATGACCATCGTTGTTGTAGTCATCACCCTCAGCCTCATTCATCTATTCCTCCATTAACATCACCATCGTTGTTGTAGTCATCACCCTCAGCCTCATTCATCTATTCCTCCATCAATATGACCATCGTTGTTGTAGTCATCACCCTCAGCCTCATTCATCTATTCCTCCATTAATATCACCATCGTTGTTGTAGTCATCACCCTCAGCCTCATTCATCTATTCCTCCATCAATATGACCATCGTTGTTGTAGTCATCACCCTCAGCCTCATTCATCTATTCCTCCATTAACATCACCATCGTTGTTGTAGTCATCACCCTCAGCCTCATTCATCTATTCCTCCATTAACATCACCATCGTTGTTGTAGTCATCACCCTCAGCCTCATTCATCTATTCCTCCATTAACATCACCATCGTTGTTGTAGTCATCACCCTCAGCCTCATTCATCTATTCCTCCATCAATATGACCATCGTTGTTGTAGTCATCACCCTCAGCCTCATTCATCTATTCCTCCATTAACATCACCATCGTTGTTGTAGTCATCACCCTCAGCCTCATTCATCTATTCCTCCATTAACATCACCATCGTTGTTGTAGTCATCACCCTCAGCCTCATTCATCTATTCCTCCATTAACATCACCATCGTTGTTGTAGTCATCACCCTCAGCCTCATTCATCTATTCCTCCATCAATATCACCATCGTTGTTGTAGTCATCACCCTCAGCCTCATTCATCTATTCCTCCATCAATATGACCATCGTTGTTGTAGTCATCACCCTCAGCCTCATTCATCTATTCCTCCATCAATATGACCATCGTTGTTGTAGTCATCACCCTCAGCCTCATTCATCTATTCCTCCATTAACATCACCATCGTTGTTGTAGTCATCACCCTCAGCCTCATTCATCTATTCCTCCATTAACATCACCATCGTTGTTGTAGTCAGCCTCATTCATCATTCCTCCCCTCAGCCTCAGCCTCATTCATCTATTCCTCCATCAATATGACCATCGTTGTTGTAGTCATCACCCTCAGCCTCATTCATCTATTCCTCCATCAATATGACCATCGTTGTTGTAGTCATCACCCTCACATTCCTATTCCTCCATTAACATCAATATCACCATCGTTGTTGTAGTCATCACCCTCAGCCTCATTCATCTATTCCTCCATCAACATCACCATCGTTGTTGTAGTCATCACCCTCAGCCTCATTCATCTATTCCTCCATCAACATCACCATCGTTGTTGTAGTCATCACCCTCAGCCTCATTCATCTATTCCTCCATTAACATCACCATCGTTGTTGTAGTCATCACCCTCAGCCTCATTCATCTATTCCTCCATTAACATCACCATCGTTGTTGTAGTCATCACCCTCAGCCTCATTCATCTATTCCTCCATTAACATCACCATCGTTGTTGTAGTCATCACCCTCAGCCTCATTCATCTATTCCTCCATTAACATCACCATCAGCCTCAGCCTCATTCATCTATTCCTCCATTAACATCACCATCGTTGTTGTAGTCATCACCCTCAGCCTCATTCATCTATTCCTCCATCAATATGACCATCGTTGTTGTAGTCATCACCCTCAGCCTCATTCATCTATTCCTCCATCAATATGACCATCGTTGTTGTAGTCATCACCCTCAGCCTCATTCATCTATTCCTCCATCAATATGACCATCGTTGTTGTAGTCATCACCCTCAGCCTCATTCATCTATTCCTCTATTCCTCCATCAATATCACAATTTTTTGTATTTTTTTAACCTTTATTTAACCAGGCAAGTCAGTTAAGAACATATTCTTATTTTCAATGACGGCCTGGGAACAGTGGGTTAACTGCCTGTTCAGGGGCAGGATGACAGATTTGTACCTTGTCAGGTCGGGGGTTTGAACTCGCAACCTTCCGGTTACTAGTCCAACGCTCTAACCACTAGGCTACGCTGCCGCCCCATTGATAACAGATAATCAATACCTTGACCATCTATTGATAACAGATAATCAATACCTTGACCATCTATTGATAACAGATTAAACAGACAGAAAATATGTTCAAGGAAATCTAATCTAAACAAAAAAACATATAGAAATGTCAGAAGCTACTATGCAATTAATCTGTTACCATCCAACAACAGATCATTAGCAACAGAAGCCAAGTTCAGAAACATATACAAATACACATTATTATTGTGTTTGTCCTCCCAGAATGATCATAGAACTGGTATGAGTTGACTTGTTCCTATTGTTGAATATATATAGTGGGGAGAACAAGTATTTGATACACTGCCGATTTTGCAGGTTTTCCTACTTACAAAGCATGTAGAGGTCTGTAATTTTTTATCATAGGTACACTTCAACTGTGAGAGACGGAATCTAAAACAAAAATCCAGAAAATCACATTGTATGATTTTTAAGTAATTAATTAGCATTTTATTGCATGACATAAGTATTTGATCACCTACCAACCAGTAAGAATTCCGGCCCTCACAGACCTGTTAGTTTTTCTTTAAGAAGCCCTCCTGTTCTCCACTCATTACCTGTATTAACTGCACCTGTTTGAACTCGTTACCTGTATAAAAGACACCTGTCCACACACTCAATCAAAAAGACTCCAACCTATCCACAATGGCCAAGACCAGAGAGGGTGTAAGGACATCGGGGGTAAAATTGTAGACCTGCGCAAGGCTGGGATGGGCTACAGGACAATAGGCAAGTAGCTTGGTGAGAAGCCAACAACTGTTGGCACAATTATTAGAAAATGGAAGAAGTTCAAGATGATGGTCAATCACTCTCGGTCTGGGGCTCCATGCAAGATCTCACCTCGTGGGGCATCAATGATCATGAGGAAGGTGAGGGATCAGCCCAGAACTACACGGCAGGACCTGGTCAATGACCTGAAGAGAGCTGGGACCACAGTCTCAAAGAAAACCATTAGTAACACACTACGCCGTCATGGATTAAAATCCTGCAGCCCACGCAAGGTCCCCTTGCTCATAACTATCTGGATGGTCCAGAGGAGGAATGGGAGAAGGTCATGTGGTCTGATGAGACAAAAATTTTGCTTTTTGGTCTAAACTTCACTCGCCATGTTTGGAGGAAGAATAAGGATAAGTACAACCCCAAGAATACCATCCCAACTGTGAAGCATGGAGGTGGAAACATAATTATTTGGGGATGCTTTTCTGCAAAGGGGACAGGACGACTGCACCGTGTTGAGGATAGGATGGATGGGGCCATGTATCGCGAGATCTTGGCCAACAACCTCCTTCCTCAGTAAGAGCATTGAAGATGGGTCGTGGCTGGGTCTTCCAACATGACAATGACCCGAAACACACAGCCAGGGCAACTGGCTCCGTAAGAAGCATCTCAAGGTCCTGGAGTGGCCTAGCCAGTCTCCTGACCTGAACCCAATAGAAAATCTTTGGAGGGAGCTGAAAGTCTGTAATGCCCAGCGACAGCCCTGAAACCTGAAGGATCTGTAGAAGGTCTGTATGGAGGAGTGAGTCAAAATCCCTGCTGCAGTGTGTGCAAACCTGGTCAAGAACTACAGGAAACATATGATCTCTGTAATTGCAAACAAAGGTGTCTGTACCAAATATTAAGTTCTGCTTTTCTGATGGATCAAATACTTATGTCATGCAATAAAATGCAATTGAATTACTTAAAAATCATACAATGTGATTTTCTGGATTTTTGTTTTAGATCTCTCACAGTTGAAGTGTACCTATGATAAAAAATTACAGACCTCTTCATGCTTTGTAAGTAGGCAAACTTGCAAAATCGGCAGTGTATCAAATACTTTTTCTCCCCACTGTATATAACCTGCATATTTTGTCATCAGGCCTCAGAGGTTCCTATGGTCTAGCAGCAAGGTTCCCTCCAGATTGGTCCTCAATCTGTTCCTCTGTAGTCTGTGGAGTACAGTCTGGAAGAGACTGCTGGTGGGGGACTATCAATCTGTTACTCTCCAGTCTGTGGAGTACAGTCTGGAAGAGACTGCTGGTGGGGGACTATCTATCTGTTACTCTGCAGTCTGTAGAGTGCAGTCTGGAAGAGACTGCTGGTGGGGGACTATCTATCTGTTACTCTGCAGTCTGTAGAGTGCAGTCTGGAAGAGACTGCTGGTGGGGGACTATCAATCTGTTACTTTGCAGTCTGTGGAGTCCAGTCTGGAAGAGACTGCTGGTGGGGGACCAACAATCTGTTCCACTGCAGTCTGTGGAGTCCAGTCTGGAAGAGACTGCTGGTGGGGGACTATCTATCTGTTCCTCTGCAGTCTGTGGAGTACAGTCTGGAAGAGACTGCTGGTGGGGGACCATCAATCTGTTACTCTCCAGTCTGTGGAGTGCAGTCTGGAAGAGACCGCTGGTGGGGGACCATCAATCTGAAAAAACAACAACACTCCTGTCTCCTCCAATTTCCTTGTTTTGGGTTTGGACCTGATGGCGTTGCCTGCTTGAAATCCAGGGCAACCCCCCAAAAAAATCACTAACTATCACCCTACAGAACTGTCCGGGTCCCCGTTCGGTGTGGCATCAAGCATATTGTCCGGTTACGCGCAGAGTGGGCTGAGGTGATCTTGGAGAATAACGATGGAGTTCTACGGTGTTGAGACACCGAAGTTTATTGTTCAGACTTTTTTTTGCTTTATGGTCAGGGACAGTATGATTGTAGCCAGGTCCTTGTTTACGGTCAGGGACAGTATGAGTGTAGCCAGGTCCTTGTTTACGGTCAGGGACAGTATGAGTGTAGCCAGGTCCTTGTTTACGGTCAGGGACAGTATGAGTGTAGCCAGGTCCTTGTTTACGGTCTGGGACAGTATGAGTGTAGCCAGGTCCTTGTTTACGGTCTGGGACAGTATGATTGTAGCCAGGTCCTTTTCTCTCTCTATCCTTGTTTACGGTCAGGGACAGTATGAGTGTAGCCAGGTCCTTTTCTCTCTCTATCCTTGTTTACGGTCTGGGACAGTATGAGTGTAGCCTGGTCCTTGTTTACGGTCTGGGACAGTATGAGTGTAGCCGGGTCCTTTTCTCTCTCTATCCTTGTTTACGGTCTGGGACAGTATGAGTGTAGCCAGGTCCTTGTTGGCACACTCTGCCAACCCTGATGTCCTTTCCGTGTCTGAATCCTGGCTCAGGAAGGCCACCAAAAATTCTGAGATTTCCATACCCAACTATAGCATTTTCCATCAAGATAGAACTGCCAAAGGGGAGAAGATACTTCCCAGATCTATACCCAAACAGTTCGAACTTCTAATTTTAAAAACAAATCTCTCCAGAAATAAGTCTCTCACTGAAATAAGTCCCCCCTCTGCTCCCAGCTGTGCCCTGGACACCATTTGTGAATTGATCGCCCTCCATGTATCTTCAGAGTTAGTAATGTTCGGTGACCTAAACTGGGATATGCTTAAAACCCCGGCAGTCCTACAATCTATGCTAGATGCCCTCAATCTCAAACAAATCATCAAGGAGCCCACCAGGTACACCCCTAAACATGGACACCCTCATAGACATTATTCTGACCAACTTGCCCTCCAAATACACCTCTGTTGTTTTCAATCAGGATCTCAGCATTCACTGCCTCATTGCCTGTATCCGCTATGGGTCCGCAGTCAAACGACCACCCCTCATCACTGTCAAGCGGTCCGTAAAACACTTCTGCGAGCAGGCCTTTCTAATCGACCTGGCCTTCCGGGTATCCTGGAAGCATATTGACCTCATCCCGTCAGTCGAGGATGCCTGGTCATTCTTTAAATGTAATTTCCTCACCATCTTAGGTAACTATGACCGCTTCAAAAAGTGTAGAACTAAGAACAGATATAGCCCTTGGTTCACTCCAGACATGACTGCCCTTGACCAGCACAAAAACATCCTGTGGCGGACTGCAATAGCATCGAATAGTCCCCGCGATATGCAACTGTTCAGGGAAGTCAGGAACCAATACACGCAGTCAGTCAGGAAAGCAAAGGCTAGCTTTTTCAAGCAGAAATTTGGATCCTGTAGCTCTAACTCCCAAAATATTTGGGACAATGTAAAGTCCGTGGAGAACAAGAGCACCTCCTCCCAGCTGCCCACTGCACTGAGGCTAGGTAACACGGTCACCACTGATAAATCCATGATCGTCAAATTTCAATAAGCATTTCTCAACGGCTGGCCATGCCTTCCTCCTGGCTGCTCCAATCCTGGCCAACGGTTCTGACTTAGAATATGTGGACACCTATAAGTACCTACATGTCTGGTTAGACTGTAAACTCTCCTTCAAGGCTCACATTAAACATCTCCAATCCAAAATAAAATCTGGAATCGGCTTTCTTTTCCGCAACAAAGCCTCCTTCACTCTTGCCGCCAAACTTACACTAGTAAAACTGACTATCCTACCGATCCTTGACTTCGGCGATGTCATCTACAAAATAGCTTCCAATACTCTACTCAGCAAACTGGATACAGTTTATCACAGTGCCATTTGTTTTGTTACTAAAGCCCCTTATACCACCCACCACTGCGACCTATATGCTCTAGTCGGCTGGCCCTCGCTACATATTCGTCACCAGACCCACTGGCTCCAGGTCATGTATAAGTCTATGCTAGGTAAAGCCACGCCTTATCTTAACTTATAGCAACACCCACCCGTAGCACGCGTTCCAGCAGGTATATCTCACTGATCATCCCCAAAGCCAACACCTCATTTGGCCGCCTTTCCTTCCAGTTCTCTGCTGCTAATGACTGACTGGAACGAATTGCATGAATCGCTGAAGTTTTATTTCCCTCACCAACTTTAAACATCAACTACCTGAGCAGCTAACCGATCACTGCACATAATAGTATGCTCATTCATCACTCGTGTTAATCTGCTAAATTGTAATTATTCGCTCCTATGGCCTATTTATTGCCTACCTCATGCCTTTTGCACACACTGTATATAGACTTTTTTTTTACTGTGTTATTGACTTAGTGTGTTATTGGCTTGTTTATTGTTCACTCCATGTGTAACTCTGTGTTGTTGTCTGTGTCACACTACTATGCTTTATCTTGGCCAGGTCGCAGTTGTAAATGAGAACTTGTTCTGAACTAGCCTACCTGCTTAAATAAAGATGTTCTCAACTAGCCTACCTGGTTAAATAAAGGTGTTCTCAACTAGCCTACCTGGTTAAATAAAGGTGTTCTCAACTAGCCTACCTGGTTAAATAAAGGTGTTCTCAACTCGCCTACCTGGTTATATAAAGGTGTTCTCAACTAGCCTACCTGGTTAAATAAAGGTGAAATAAAATAAATAAAAAACAATAGGCTACATAAAACAATCCATTAATGTATAATTATTATGCAAATGACATTTACAGGATATCCTGTCTAAAATCATTGCCCCCTAGTGGTCTGAATATTGACTTTGATCTCAGGCCCTGCTGAACAGTTCTCTTTTTAAATGAGTATATTCTTTCTACATCTTATTAGTGTACACCCAGTATGTTCCCCCTGTTGACGATGCTTTTTATGCATTGAACCAAGACATTACATTTAACAAAAAAATGAACTTAAATAGGGAACAATTAAATATGTGAAATGTAATTAAACAATAATGTATGTTGATGCTAATATGATATTCAGTTATGTTTCCATATGATAACAATAAACTAATATGTTCAATATGTTATAAACTATTGTTTTGTTAACAGTTTCATTAATTAATTCTAATTAACTTAATCATGATGACCCTCACTATTGACATTAGTTGCACTAATTGCACTGTTTGTCTACATAACCTGGTTCAAGTATTCATGACATCACCCTGAAGACACAGTGATGCTGAAACGTTGGTAAAAACCCAATAAATTACTGGGAGTTTAAAAACAGATTGTGGGACTCTTTATTGTGATAATTGAGGGTCACAATTTTTTTTAACCTTTATTTAACTAGGCAAGTCAGTTAAGAACAAATTCTTATTTTCAATGACGGCCTAGGAACAATGGGTTAACTGCCAGTTCAGGGGCAGAACGACTAGTCAAACGCTCTAACCACTAGGCTACTCTGCTGCAATAGAGTGTTGTAATGCAGGGTCACCATAGCAACAGAGTGTTGTGAAGATGCCACGGTGGAATCTCTCCAGACCGGAGGACTGTCTTCTAAGAGAGGAACCCTGTGACGACGTCATCATCAGAGAGGACGATTCTAGACACAATCTAGAAAATGTACAGAATTCAATGGATATCAATCATGTAATGGATGTCGTCTGGAGATAGAGAGGAGGACCAAGGTGCAGGGTGGTAAGTGTTCATGTTTTTTTAATAAACAAACTGAACACTGGAACAAAACAATAAACGCTGTGAACAAAACGAAACAGTATTGTGTGACCCAAACACTCACACGGAAACAAACACCCACAAGTGAAACCCAGGCTACCTAATTATGATTCTCAATCAGAGGCAACTAACGACACCTGCCTCTGATTGAGAACCATACTAGGCCGAACACAGAAACCAAACATAGAAAAACAAACAGACTGCCCCCCCCAACTCACGCCCTGACCATACTAAATAAAGACAAAACAAACAGACTGCCCACCCCAACTCACGCCCTGACCATACTAAATAAAGACAAAACAAACAGACTGCCCACCCCAACTCACGCCCTGACCATACTAAATAAAGACAAAACAAACAGACTGCCCCCATACCCCAACTCACGCCCTGACCATACTAAATAAAGACAAAACAAACAGACTGCCCACCCCAACTCACGTCCCCTGACCATACTAAATAAAGACAAAACAAATGAATAAAGGTCAGAACGTGACAAATCAACAAAGAGGTAAGAATATGTAGGCTACTACTTTATGTAGTCTATATTTATATTATAGTCTACTAGATTATGTAGTCTATTAGAATATGTAGGCTATAAGAATATGTCTACAGGAATATGTAGTCTATAATAATTTAATTTTACCTTTATTTAACTAGGCAAGTCAGTTAATTATGAACAAATTCTTATTTTCAATGACGGCCTAGGAACAGTGGGTTAACTGCCTGTTCAGGGGCAGAACGACAGATTTGTACCTTGTCAGCTCGGGGATTTGAACTTGCAACCTTTTGGTTACTAGTCCAACTCTAACCACTAGGCTACCCTGCCTATTGGTTAGAGTCTATTAGAATATGTTAAAGAGTGCAGATGATACAACACTAGTGTCTGCGGGTATATAGACAAGGAGGCAAACAGAACAATGTCTATTGGTTATGAATATCCCACAGGGCTTTACATTATGGACTAAGTATGTTTATGTCTATTGGTTATGAATATCCCACAGGGCTTTACATTATGGACTAAGTATGTTTATGTCTATTGGTTATGAGTCATTCTGAGACTCTTCTCTGTATCCCACAGGGCTTTACATTATGGACTAAGTATGTTTATGTCTATTGGTTATGAATATCCCACAGGGCTTTACATTATGGACTAAGTATGTTTATGTCTATTGGTTATGAATATCCCACAGGGCTTTACATTATGGACTAAGTATGTTTATGTCTATTGGTTATGAATATCCCACAGGGCTTTACATTATGGACTAAGTATGTTTATGTCTATTGGTTATGAATATCCCACAGGGCTTTACATTATGGACTAAGTATGTTTATGTCTATTGGTTATGAATATCCCACAGGGCTTTACATTATGGACTAAGTATGTTTATGTCTATTGGTTATGAATATCCCACAGGGCTTTACATTATGGACTAAGTATGTTTATGTCTATTGGTTATGAATATCCCACAGGGCTTTACATTATGGACTAAGTATGTTTATGTCTATTGGTTATGAATATCCCACAGGGCTTTACATTATGGACTAAGTATGTTTATGTCTATTGGTTATGAATATCCCACAGGGCTTTACATTATGGACTAAGTATGTTTATGTCTATTGGTTATGAATATCCCACAGGGCTTTACATTATGGACTAAGTATGTTTATGTCTATTGGTTATGAATATCACAGGGCTTTACATTATGGACTAAGTATGTTTATGTCTATTGGTTATGAATATCCCACAGGGCTTTACATTATGGACTAAGTATGTTTATGTCTATTGGTTATGAATATCCCACAGGGCTTTACATTATGGACTAAGTATGTTTATGTCTATCCTGGTTATGTAGTCCCACAGGGCTTTACATTATGGACTAAGTATGTTTATGTCTATTGGTTATGAATATAACAGGGCTTTACATTATGGACTAAGTATGTTTATGTCTATTGGTTATGAATATCCCACAGGGCTTTACATTATGGACTAAGTATGTTTATGTCTATTGGTTATGAATATCCCACAGGGCTTTACATTATGGACTAAGTATGTTTATGTCTATTGGTTATGAATATCCCACAGGGCTTTACATTATGGACTAAGTATGTTTATGTCTATTGGTTATGAATATCCCACAGGGCTTTACATTATGGACTAAGTATGTTTATGTCTATTGGTTATGAATATCCCACAGGGCTTTACATTATGGACTAAGTATTTTATGTCTATTGGTTATGAATATCCCACAGGGCTTTACATTATGGACTAAGTATGTTTATGTCCATTGGTTATGGAATATCCCACAGGGCTTTACATTATGGACTAAGTATGTTTATGTCTATTGGTTATGAATATCCCACAGGGCTTTACATTATGGACTAAGTATGTTTATGTCTATTGGTTATGAATATCCCAGGCCAGGGCTTTACATTATGGACTAAGTATGTTTATGTCTATTGGTTATGAATATCAACACAGGGCTTTACATTATGGACTAAGGTATGTTTATGTCTATGGTTATGAATATCAACAGGCTTTACATTATGGGACTAACATTAACATTTGGAACATCAACAGGGCATTATGAAACCCCACCTCTAAGTATGTTTATGTAGGGGTTATGAATATCCCACAGGGCACATTATGGACTAAGTATCAACATGTCTATTGGTTATGAATATCAACAGGGCTTTACATTATGGACTAATTATCAACATGTCTATTGGTTATGAATATCCACATTTACATTATGGACTAGAGTATGTTTATGTCTATTGGTTATGAATAGGCCACAGGATATTTACATTATGGACTAAGTATGTTTATGTCTATTGGTTATGAATATCCACAGGGCTTTAATTATCAACAAGTATGTTTATGTATGGTTATGACATATTAACATCAACAGGGCTTTACATTATGGACTAAGTCATCATTAATCAAGGCCATTGGTTATGAATATCAACCACAGGGCAACATTATGGACTAAGTATGTTTATGTCAACACATATGAATATCAACACAGGGCATTACATTAGGACTAAGTATGTTTATGTCTATTGGTTATGAATATCAACACAGGGCTTTACATTATGGACTAAGTATGTTTATGTCAATTGGTTATGAATATCCCACAGGGCTTTACATTACAGGACTAAGTATGTTTATGTCTATTGGTTATGAATATCCCAGGCCAGGGCTTTACATTATGGACTAAGTATGTTTATGTCTATTGGTTATGAATATCACAGGGCTTTAACATTATGGCCAGAGGTATGTTTATGTCTATTGGTTATGAATATCCACAGGGCTTTACATTATGGACTAAGTATGTTTATGTCTATTGGTTATGAATATCCCACATTAACATTATGGACTAAGTATGTTTATGTCTATTGGTTATGAATATCCCACAGGCTTTACATTATGGACTAAGTATGTTAATGTCAACAGGTTAGAATATCCCACAGGGCTTTACATTATGGACTAAGTATGTTTATGAAAACCATTATGGTTTGGAACATCAACACATTAACATCACAAAAACCAATGTATGAATTCATCCAGCACATTTTGTCAGTCATCAGTATAATTACTATTTTAGCGATTCACAGACTAACACATTGACATCAACATATGAGGATATGGAGAACATCAACACATTAACATCAACAGGCCAGAGGATATGGAGACATCAACACATTAACATCAACAGGCCAGAGGATATGGAGAACAAACACATTAACATGGCCAGAGGATATGGAGACATCAACACATTAACATCAACAGGCCAGAGGATATGGAGACATCAACACATTAACATCAACAGGCCAGAGGATATGGAGAACATCAACACATTAACATTAACAACAGGCCAGAGGATATGGAGACATCAACACATTAACATCAACAGGCCAGAGGACATGGAGACATCAACACATTAACATCAACAGGCCAGAGGATATGGAGAACATCACACATTGACTCAACAGGCCAGAGGATAACATCATATATTATTATTGGTTACACATTAACATCAACAGGCCAGAGGATATGGAGAACATCAACACATTAACATCAACAGGCCAGAGGATATGGAGACATCAACACATTAACATCAACAGGCCAGACATCAACACATTAACATCAACAGGCCAGAGGATATGGAGAACATCAACACATTAACATCAACAGGCCAGAGGATATGGAGACATCAACACATTAACATCAACAGGCCAGAGGATATGGAGAACATCAACACATTAACATCAACAGGCCAGAGGATATGGAGAACATCAACACATTAACATCAACAGGCCAGAGGATATGGAGACATCAACACATTAACATCAACAGGCCAGAGGATATGGAGAACATCAACACATTAACATCAACAGGCCAGAGGATATGGAGACATCAACACATTAACATCAACAGGCCAGAGGATATGGAGACATCAACACATTAACATCAACAGGCCAGAGGATATGGAGACATCAACACATTAACATCAACAGGCCAGAGGATATGGAGACATCAACACATTAACATCAACAGGCCAGAGGATATGGAGACATCAACACATTAACATCAACAGGCCAGAGGATATGGAGACATCAACACATTAACATCAACAGGCCAGAGGATATGGAGAACATCAACACATTAACATCAACAGGCCAGAGGATATGGAGACATCAACACATTAACATCAACAGGCCAGAGGATATGGAGACATCAACACATTAACATCAACAGGCCAGAGGATATGGAGAACATCAACACATTAACATCAACACATTAACATCAACAGGCCAGAGGATATGGAGACATCAACACATTAACATCAACAGGCCAGAGGATATGGAGACATCAACACATTAACATCAACAGGCCAGAGGATATGGAGACATCAACACATTAACATCAACAGGCCAGAGGATATGGAGACATCAACACATTAACATCAACAGGCCAGAGGATATGGAGACATCAACACATTAACATCAACAGGCCAGAGGACATGGAGACATCAACACATTAACATCAACAGGCCAGAGGATATGGAGACATCAACACATTAACATCAACAGGCCAGAGGATATGGAGACATCAACACATTAACATCAACAGGCCAGAGGATATGGAGACATCAACTCATTAACATCAAACATTAACATCAACAGGCCAGAGGATATGGAGACATCAACACATTAACATCAACAGGCCAGAGGATATGGAGACATCAACACATTAACATCAACACATTAACATCAACAGGCCAGAGACATATGGAGAACATCAACACATTAACATCAACAGGCCAGAGGATATGGAGAACATCAACACATTAACATCAACAGGCCAGAGGATATGGAGACATCAACACATTAACATCAACAGGCCAGAGGATATGGAGACATCAACACATTAACATCAACAGGCCAGAGGATATGGAGACATCAACACATTAACATCAACAGGCCAGAGGATATGGAGACATCAACACATTAACATCAACAGGCCAGAGGATATGGAGAACATCAACACATTAACATCAACAGGCCAGAGGACATGGAGACATCAACACATTAACATCAACAGGCCAGAGGATATGGAGAACATCAACACATTAACATCAACAGGCCAGAGGATATGGAGACATCAACACATTAACATCAACAGGCCAGAGGATATGGAGAACATCAACACATTAACATCAACAGGCCAGAGGATATGGAGACATCAACACATTAACATCAACAGGCCAGAGGATATGGAGACATCAACACATTAACATCAACAGGCCAGAGGATATGGAGACATCAACACATTAACATCAACAGGCCAGAGGATATGGAGAGACATCAACACATTAACATCAACAGGCCAGAGGATATGGAGAACATCAACACATTAACATCAACAGGCCAGAGGATATGGAACATCAACACATTAACATCAACAGGCCAGAGGATATGGAGACATCAACACATTAACATCAACAGGCCAGAGGATATGGAGACATCAACACATTAACATCAACAGGCCAGAGGATATGGAGAACATCAACACATTAACATCAACAGGCCAGAGGATATGGAGAACATCAACACATTAACATCAACAGGCCAGAGGATATGGAGACATCAA
Source organism: Oncorhynchus keta (assembly GCF_023373465.1). Taxonomy (NCBI): domain Eukaryota; kingdom Metazoa; phylum Chordata; class Actinopteri; order Salmoniformes; family Salmonidae; genus Oncorhynchus; species Oncorhynchus keta. The sequence goes on from NW_026288175.1 coordinate 93,033, forward strand.
CACATTAACATCAACAGGCCAGAGGATATGGAGACATCAACACATTAACATCAACAGGCCAGAGGATATGGAGACATCAACACATTAACATCAACAGGCCAGAGGATATGGAGACATCAACACATTAACATCAACAGGCCAGAGGATATGGAGAACATCAACACATTAACATCAACAGGCCAGAGGATATGGAGACATCAACACATTAACATCAACAGGCCAGAGGATATGGAGACATCAACACATTAACATCAACAGGCCAGAGGATATGGAGAACATCAACACATTAACATCAACAGGCCAGAGGATATGGAGACATCAACACATTAACATCAACAGGCCAGAGGATATGGAGACATCAACACATTAACATCAACAGGCCAGAGGATATGGAGACATCAACACATTAACATCAACAGGCCAGAGGATATGGAGAACATCAACACATTAACATCAACAGGCCAGAGGATATGGAGACATCAACACATTAACATCAACAGGCCAGAGGATATGGAGACATCAACACATTAACATCAACAGGCCAGAGGATATGGAGACATCAACACATTAACATCAACAGGCCAGAGGATATGGAGACATCAACACATTAACATCAACAGGCCAGAGGATATGGAGACATCAACACATTAACATCAACAGGCCAGAGGATATGGAGACATCAACACATTAACATCAACAGGCCAGAGGATATGGAGACATCAACACATTAACATCAACAGGCCAGAGGATATGGGAACATCAACACATTAACATCAACAGGCCAGAGGATATGGAGACATCAACACATTAACATCAACAGGCCAGAGGATATGGAGACATCAACACATTAACATCAACAGGCCAGAGGATATGGAGACATCAACACATTAACATCAACAGGCCAGAGGATATGGAGACATCAACACATTAACATCAACAGGCCAGAGGACATGGAGACATCAACACATTAACATCAACAGGCCAGAGGATATGGAGACATCAACTCATTAACATCAACAGGCCAGAGGATATGGAGACATCAACACATTAACATCAACTCATTAACATTACATTTACATTTAAGTCATTTAGCAGACGCTCTTATCCAGAGCGACTTACAAATTGGTGCATTCACCTTATGACATCCAGTGGAACAGTCATTTTACAATAGTGCATCTAAATCTTAAGGGGGGGGGGTGAGAGGGATTACTTATCCTATCCTAGGTATTCCTTAAAGAGGTGGGGTTTCAGGTGTCTCCGGAAGGTGGTGATTGACTCCGCTGTCCTGGCGTCGTGAGGGAGTTTGTTCCACCATTGGGGGGCCAGAGCAGCGAACAGTTTTGACTGGGCTGAGCGGGAGCTGTACTTCCTCAGTGGTAGGGAGGCGAGCAGGCCAGAGGTGGATGAACGCAGTGCCCTTGTTTGGGTGTAGGGCCTGATCAGAGCCTGGAGGTACTGAGGTGCCGTTCCCCTCACAGCTCCGTAGGCAAGCACCATGGTCTTGTAGCGGATGCGAGCTTCAACTGGAAGCCAGTGGAGAGAACATCAACAGGACAGAGGATAAACCCATCTGATTTAGGCTCTGCTGTGAGTTTACCTCATATTAAAATCATAATAAACACTGACAACTAAAATATTGTGCTATTGTTGTTATTGTTATGCATGTTATTAATATTATCATTAATAGAGGGGAGGGTAGTTCAAAAATGTAAGCCAAAAGGTTCTTCAAGAGGTGTTTAGAGGATCATTTTAAAGGTTCTTCAAGAGGTGTTTAGAGGATCATTTTAAAGGTTCTTCAAGAGGTGTTTAGAGGATAATTTTAAAGGTTCTTCAATCGGTGTTTAGAGGATCATTTTAAAGGTTCTTCAATAGGTGTTTAGAGGATCATTTTAAAGGTTCTTCAATAGGTGTTTAGAGGATCATTTTAAAGGGTTCTTTAAAGAACTTATAGGGGTTCCCCATAGTTTCAATTTGAAGAACCCCTTAAGGATACTCCAGGAACCTTTTCTTTTATAGTGTAGGACCTGATCCATCGGTCTTTCCTGGACTGGGTCACCTTCAGTGTTCTCCAGACAGTACTAGGTCCTGATCCATCTGTCTTTCCTGGACTGGGTCACCTTCAGTGTTCTCCAGACAGTACTAGGTCCTGATCCATCGGTCTTTCCTGGACTGGGTCACCTTCAGTGTTCTCCAGACAGTACTAGGTCCTGATCCATCGGCCTTTCCTGGACTGGGTCACCTTCAGTGTTCTCCAGACAGGACTAGGTCCTGATCCATCAGTCTCTCCTGGACTGGGTCAGGAACCCAGGACCCCTCCCAGGATGTCCCTCATAGCGCTTCGGAGATGATGAGCTGTTAGAAAGAGGAGAGTCAGGAACCACCACAGGTGCAGGAACCGTTGCTCCCGTCTATCCGGTCTGCAGAGTGAACACAACTCCTCCGTCTTCAGCCTCATGGCGACCAATCACTGTTCCATGGTGAGTGAGAGGTGGGGCTGGGTGTCCCTCGGACGACGGAGAGAACTCTGCTGGGTCCATTGTAGCTCAGGTCTACTGTGACAGTAATGTTCCTATGATGACAGAGAGATCTCTGCTGGGTCCATTGTAGCTCAGGTCTACTGTGACAGTAATGTTCCTATGATGACAGAGAGATCTCTGCTGGGTCCATTGTAGCTCAGGTCTACTGTGACAGTAATGCTCCTACGATGACAGAGAGATCTCTGCTGGGTCCATTGTAGCTCAGGTCTACTGTGACAGTAATGCTCCTATGATGACAGAGAGATCTCTGCTGGGTCCATTGTGGCTCAGGTCTACTGTGACAGTAAGGCTCGCACGTACTTGGACCCAGGAGCAGAGAAACACAGCAGGTAGAGGTGAGGGTGAATCCAGAACATTTACTAAAGTCTTCACAGCAAAATAACAAAGCAACAGGGGAACACTAAACAAAACAAGAGACCTGATCAACCGGCCCAGTCTAAAGGGGAACCTAAATAGACCTGATCACCCAGCCCAGTCTAAAGGGGAACCTAAATAGACCTGATCACCCGGCCCAGTCTAAAGGGGAACCTAAATAGACCTGATCACCCGGCCCAGTCTAAAGGGGAACCTAAATAGACCTGATCACCCGGCCCAGTCTAAAGGGGAACCTAAATAGACCTGATCACCCGGCCCAGTCTAAAGGGGAACCTAAATAGACCTGATCACCCGGCCCAGTCTAAAGGGGAACCTAAATAGACCTGATCACCCGGCCCAGTCTAAAGGGGAACCTAAATAGTCCTGATCACCCGGCCCAGTCTAAAGGGGAACCTAAATAGACCTGATCACCCGGCCCAGTCTAAAGGGGGAACCTAAATAGACCTGATCACCCGGCCCAGTCTAAAGGGGAACCTAAATAGACCTGATCACCCGGCCCAGTCTAAAGGGGAACCTAAATAGACCTGATCACCCGGCCCAGTCTAAAGGGGGAACCTAAATAGACCTGATCACCCGGCCCGGTCTAAAGGGGAACCTAAATAGTCCTGATCACCTGGCCCAGTCTAAAGGGGAACCTAAATAGTCGTACACCAGGTGAACCCAATAAGGCCAATCAGGAAAACTTGGACACTAGAAAACATAAGGGTGCCCTCCAGTGGCACCCTCAGGGAGTACACTCAACCGATGACCTCCACCCTGTGACAGTTTCTAGCCCCATGGAGGGTATTTTATTGCTCCCCACACCACTGATAATCTAACTGTGTTTGAAAATCACTGCTTTAAAAATTATTACACTTTTGATGTCACCGAGTAGAACTTTTTAACTTCATATTTTCTACAAAACTTAGAAATGCACCATTTACACATTAGATTGTATTTTATTTATATGGCTCAATTGGACATTTAAAGGTAGTTTAAAAAATATTTAACTTGCCTCCACAGCAACATGAACACCTGCATACTTTGACATACAGACCAGAGGAGGCTGTTGGAGGAGCTATAGGAGGATGGGCTCATTGTAAAGACTGGAATGGATTTATGGAACGGTATCAAACACTTCATTTATTCATTCCAATTCAGCCAAAAATATTAACCCGTCTTCCTATAACTCTGCCCACCAGCCTCCTCTGAAATGTCTCTGTTCTGGTAAAACAGAAGTTGAGAATACCACATGTATCGACGTGGATCTACATTAAACCACAGGTTCTGTTATTGAGACTGATGGGAAGAGTGGAGTGTAAAGGCTTTTGCAACACTACTGTAGTTAGCACAACCATGTGACTGAGTTCACTTCCTGTTTTCAATTCTTGTGGGGAAATCACTGTTATCTTTCAGCCTTCCCCATGTCTCATATTCACTGTTATCTTTCTACCTTCCCAATACCTTCCTCCATGTATCATATTCACTGTTATCTTTCTACCTTTCCCAATACCTTCCTCCATGTATCATATTCACTGTTATCTGTCTACCTTCCCAATACCTTCCACCACTTAGAGATGGTTTGATGAGGTGTGTAGCGTAGAGTGCATAGTCCTTTAGTCTCTATGGGCCAGGTGGCCAGTTGGTGAGGGCCACAACATAGTCCTTTAGTCTCTATGGGCCAGATGGCCAGTTGGTGAGGGCCACAACATAGTCCTTTAGTCTCTATGGACCAGATGGCCAGTTGGTGAGGGCCACAACATAGTCCTTTAGTCTCTATGGGCCAGATGGCCAGATGCCACAGCCAGTCCTTTAGTCTCTAGGGACCAGATGGCCAGCATGAGGGCCACATCATAGTTTAGTCTCTATGGGCCAGATGGCCAGTTGGTGAGGGCCACAGCATAGTCCTTTAGTCTCTATGGACCAGATGGTGAGGATCACAGCATAGTCCTTTAGTCTCTATGGACCAGATGGTGAGGGCCACAGCATAGTCCTTTAGTCTCTATGGACCAGATGGTGAGGATCACAGCATAGTCCTTTAGTCTCTATGGACCAGATGGCCAGTTGGTGAGGGCCACAGCATAGTCCTTTAGTCTCTATGGGCCAGTTGGTGAGGGCCACAGCATAGTCCTTTAGACTATATGGACCAGGTGGCCAGTTGGTGAGGGCCACAGCATAGTCCTTTAGTCTCTATGGGCCAGTTGGTGAGGGCCACAGCATAGTCCTTTAGACTATATGGACCAGGTGGCCAGTTGGTGAGGGCCACAGCATAGTCCTTTAGACTATATGGACCAGGTGGCCAGTTGGTGAGGGCCACAGCATAGTCCTTTAGTCTCTGTGGACCAGATGGCCAGTTGGTGAGGGCCACAGCATAGTCCTTTAGTCTCTATGGACCAGATGGCCAGTTGGTGAGGAACACAGCATAGTCCTTTAGTCTCTGTGGACCAGATGGCCAGTTGGTGAGGGCCACAGCATAGTCCTTTAGTCTCTATGGACCAGATGGCCAGTTGGTGAGGAACACAGCATAGTCATTTAGTCTCTATGGGCCAGATGGCCAGTTGGTGAGGAACACAGCATAGTCATTTAGTCTCTATGGGCCAGATGGCCAGTTGGTGAGGGCAGCATGGGGAAAGAAACTGTTCAGATTGGGGTCTATAACATCACAGAGGTTTACAGCAGCTGATAGTTGCAATTTCATCGCTAATATCTCAAACTGCCTTGGTTTAAATAAAGACAATATCTGTACAGGATCTGAGTTGTATTTTCCATGTGAACCTTCATGGAATGTTAAAACTTGTATTGAGATTAAAATATAAATATGTCATATAAAAAGGGTTTTGAAATTTGTAATCGAGGCTACTTCCTCTGCAAGAGTGTCAGAATAAAACGTGATTTCCTCATAGGAAATTGTGCATGTAGCCCTCGCTGTTACAAGATGACTGTGGAAACATATTTCTCTGTACAATTAGAAGCTAAATGTGTTGATTTGAAGGAAAGACGGGCAGATTCTGGTAAGTCTTGGCTAATTATTATGAAGTTAGGCGTAGTCAGACATTCAATAGAAAGACTTGAGATATGATTCTTTATGTTGCACATTTGGGAACCCTTAACACACAGTGTCAAATACAACAAACAGTTATTAATCATAGTTATTAATGACACAAAACATGGAGATAAATATCAGTCACAACTACATGTTCATGTGATGCATTAAATCACCTGACTGTTTCTATGTCTGTTAGTAAATGTTTTATTTCTAAGAGATAATGAATAAATGACAACAATTGACATTCAATAATTAGTTGTCACTGTGTTAACCACAACCAACATGCTGGATCTCTGTTTAGTTGTCACTGTGTTAACCACAACCAACATGTTGGATCTCTGTTTAGTTGTCACTGTGTTAACCACAACCAACATGTTGGATCTCTGTTTAGTTGTCACTGTGTTAATAACCACAACCAACATGTTGGATCTATGTTTAGTTGTCACTGTGTTAACTGTTTAGTTGTCACAACCAACATGTTGGATCTCTGTTTAGTTGTCACTGTGTTAATAACCACAACCAACAGGTTGGATCTATGTTTAGTTGTTACTGTGTTAATAACCACAACCATGTTGGATCTCTGTTTAGTTGTCACTGTGTTAATAACCACAACCAACAGGTTGGATCTCTGTTTATCTGGATCTCTGTTTAGTTGTCACTTGTTGGACTGTTTGTGTCACTGTGTTAACCACAACCAACATGTTGGATCTCTGTTTAGTTGTCACTGTGTTAATAACCACAACCAACAGGTTGGGTTGGACCAACATGTTATCTCTGTTTAGTTGTCACTGTGTTAATAACCACAACCAACAGGTTGGATCTCTGTGTTAGTTGTCACTGTGTTAACCACAACCAACATGCTGGATCTCTGTTTAGTTGTCACTGTGTTAACCACAACCAACATGTTGGATCTCTGTTTAGTTGTCACTGTGTTAACCACAACCAACAGGTTGGATCTATGTTTAGTTGTTACTGTGTTAATAACCACAACCAACATGTTGGATCTCTGTTTAGTTGTCACTGTGTTAATAACCACAACCAACATGTTGGATCTCTGTTTAGTTGTCACTGTGTTAACCACAACCAACATGTTGGATCTCTGTTTAGTTGTCACTGTGTTAACCACAACCAACATGTTGGATCTCTGTTTAGTTGTCACTGTGTTAACCACAACCAACATGTTGGATCTATGTTTAGTTGTCACTGTGTTAACCACAACCAACATGTTGTATCTCTGTTTAGTTGTCACTGTGTTAACCACAACCAACATGTTGGATCTCTGTTTAGTTGTCACTGTGTTAACCACAACCAACATGTTGGATCTCTGTTTAGTTGTCACTGTTTTAACCACAACCAACATGTTGGATCTCTGTTTAGTTGTCACTGTGTTAACCACAACCAACATGTTGTATCTCTGTTTAGTTGTCACTGTGTTAACCACAACCAACATGTTGGATCTCTGTTTAGTTGTCACTGTGTTAACCACAACCAACATGTTGGATCTCTGTTTAGTTGTCACTGTTTTAACCACAACCAACATGTTGGATCTCTGTTTAGTTGTCACTGTGTTAATAACCACAACCAACATGTTGGATCTCTGTTTAGTTGTTACATGTTGGATCTCTGTTTAGTTGTCACTGTGTTAACCACAACCAACATGTTGGATCTCTGTTTAGTTGTCACTGTGTTTAACCACAACCAACATGTTGGATCTCTGTTTAGTTGTCACTGTGTTAATAACCACAACCAACATGTTGGATCTCTGTTTAGTTGTCACTGTGTTAACCACAACCAACATGTTGGATCTCTGTTTAGTTGTCACTGTGTTAACCACAACCAACATGTTGGATCTCTGTTTAGTTGTCACTGTGTTAATAACCACAACCAACATGTTGGATCTCTGTTTAGTTGTCACTGTGTTAACCACAACCAACATGTTGGATCTCTGTTTAGTTGTCACTGTGTTAACCACAACCAACATGTTGGATCTCTGTTTAGTTGTCACTGTGTTAACCACAACCAACATGTTGGATCTCTGTTTAGTTGTCACTGTGTTAACCACAACCAACATGTTGGATCTCTGTTTAGTTGTCACTGTGTTAACCACAACCAACATGTTGTATCTCTGTTTAGTTGTCACATGTTAACCACAACCAACATGCTGGATCTCTGTTTAGTTGTCACTGTGTTAACCACAACCAACATGTTGGATCTCTGTTTAGTTGTCACTGTGTTAATAACCACAACCAACATGTTGGATCTCTGTTTAGTTGTCACTGTGTTAACCACAACCAACATGTTGGATCTCTGTTTAGTTGTCACTGTGTTTAACCACAACCAACATGTTGGATCTCTGTTTAGTTGTCACTGTGTTAATAACCACAACCAACATGTTGGATCTCTGTTTAGTTGTCACTGTGTTAACCACAACCAACATGCTGGATCTCTGTTTAGTTGTCACTGTGTTATGGATCTCTGTTTACCACAACCAACATGATGGATCTCTGTTTAGTTGTCACTGTGTTAACCACAACCAACATGTTGGATCTCTGTTTAGTTGTCACTGTGTTAACCACAACCAACATGTTGGATCTCTGTTTAGTTGTCACTGTGTTAATAACCACAACCAACATGTTGGATCTCTGTTTAGTTGTCACTGTGTTAACCACAACCAACATGTTGGATCTCTGTTTAGTTGTCACTGTGTTAACCACAACCAACATGTTGGATCTCTGTTTAGTTGTCACTGTGTTAACCACAACCAACATGTTGGATCTCTGTTTAGTTGTCACTGTGTTAACCACAACCAACATGTTGGATCTCTGTTTAGTTGTCACTGTGTTAACCACAACCAACATGTTGGATCTCTGTTTAGTTGTCACTGTGTTAATAACCACAACCAACATGTTGGATCTCTGTTTAGTTGTCACTGTGTTAACCACAACCAACATGTTGGATCTCTGTTTAGTTGTCACTGTGTTAACCACAACCAACATGATGGATCTCTGTTTAGTTGTCACTGTGTTAACCACAACCAACATGTTGTATCTCTGTTTAGTTGTCACTGTGTTAACCACAACCAACATGTTGTATCTCTGTTTAGTTGTCACTGTGTTTAACCACAACCAACATGTTGGATCTCTGTTTAGTTGTCACTGTGTTAACCACAACCAACATGTTGGATCTCTGTTTAGTTGTCACTGTGTTAACCACAACCAACATGTTGGATCTCTGTTTAGTTGTCACTGTGTTAACCACAACCAACATGTTGTATCTCTGTTTAGTTGTCACTGTGTTAACCACAACCAACATGTTGGATCTCTGTTTAGTTGTCACTGTGTTAACTTCACAACCAACATGTTGGATCTCTGTTTAGTTGTCACTATGTTAACCACAACCAACATGTTGTATCTCTGTTTTAGTTGTCACTGTGTTAACCACAGCCAACATGTTGTATCTCTGTTTAGTTGTCACTGTGTTAACCACAGCCAACATGTTGGATCTCTGTTTAGTTGTCACTGTGTTAACCACAACCAACATGTTGGATCTCTGTTTAGTTGTCACTGTGTTAACCACAACCAACATGTTGGATCTCTGTTTAGTTGTCACTGTGTTAACCACAGCCAACATGTTATCTCTGTTTAGTTGTCACTGTAATTAACCACAACCAACATGTTGGATCTCTGTTTAGTTGTCACTGTGTTAACCACAACCAACATGTTGGATCTCTGTTTAGTTGTCACTGTGTTAACCACAACCAACATGTTGTATCTCTGTTTAGTTGTCACTGTGTTAGCCACAACCAACATTTGGATCTCTGTTTGGTGTCACTGTGTTAACCACAACCAACATGCTGGATCTCTGTTTAGTTGTCACTGTGTTAATAACCACAACCAACATGTTGGATCTCTGTTTAGTTGTCACTGTGTTAACTTTGTTTGGTGTCACTGTGTTAACCGCAGCCAACATGTTGGATCTCTGTTTAGTTGTCACTGTGTTAACCACTAGCCAACATGTTGGATCTCTGTTTAGTTGTCACTGTGTTAGCACAATAACTTATGTTGGATCTCTGTTTACCACACACCAACATGTTGGATCTCTGTTTAGTTGTCACTGTGTTAACCACAACCAACATGTTGGATCTCTGTTTAGTTGTCACTGTGTTAATAACCACAACCAACATGTTGGATCTCTGTTTAGTTGTCACTGTGTTAACCACAACCAACATGTTGGATCTCTGTTTAGTTGTCACTGTGTTAATAGCCACAACCATGTTTGGATGTCTGTTGAATTGTCACTGTGTTAACCACAACCAACATGTTGGATCTGTTTAGTTGTCTGTGTTAATAACCACAACCAACATGCTGGATCTCTGTTTGGTGTCACTGTGTTAACCACAACCAACATGTTGGATCTCTGTTTTAGTTGTCACTGTGTTAATAACCAC
>NW_026288176.1:0-4138 GCF_023373465.1 Oncorhynchus keta
TTCCCCATTTAGACAGAGCATCAGGACTGGTTGCACTCCACATTTAGACAGAGCATCAGGACTGGTTACTTTCCCCATTTAGACAGAGCATCAGGACTGGTTACATTCCCCATTTAGACAGAGCATCAGGACTGGTTACCTTCCCCATTTAGACAGAGCATTGGGACTCGGTTACATTCCCCATTTAGACAGAGCATCAGGACTGGTTACATTACCCATCTAGACAGAGCATCAGGACTGGTTACATTCCCCATTTAGACAGAGCATCAGGACTGGTTACATTCCTCATTTAGACAGAGCATCAGGACTGGTTACTTTCCCCATTTAGACAGAGTATCAGGACTGGTTACATTCATTAGACAGAGCATCAGGACTGGTTACTTTCCCCATTTAGACAGAGCATCAGGACTGGTTACATTCCCCCATTTAGACAGAGCATCAGGACTGGTTACTTTCCCCATTTAGACAAGAGCATCGGGACTGGTTACTTTCCCCCATTTAGACAGAGCATCAGGACTGGTTACATTTCCCTTTTTAGGCCAAGGAGACATCAGGACTGGCTTACTTTCCCCATTTAGACAGAGCATCAGGACTGTTACTTTCCCCATTTTAGAGCAGAGCATCAGGACTGGTTACTTTCCCCATTTAGACAGAGCATCATGACTGGTTACTTTCCCCATTTAGACAGAGCATCAGAACTGGTTACATTCCCCATTTAGACAGAGCATCCAGGACTGGTTACATTCCTCATTGAACAGGCATCAGGACTGGTTACATTCCCCATTTAGACAGAGCATCAGGACTGGTTACATTTCCTCATTTTGCCCAGAGCATCCCAGGACTGGTTACATTTCCCCCATTTGGGCAGAGCATCAGGACTGGTTACATTCCTCATTAGACAGAGCATCAGGACTGGTTACATTTCCCCATTTAGACAGAGCATCAGGACTGGTTTACATTCCCCCATTTAGACAGAGTATCAGGACTGGTTACATTCCTCATTTAGACAGAGGTATCAGGACTGGTTACATTCCCCATTTAGACAGAGCATCAGGACTGGTTACATTCCCCATTTTAGACAGAGCATCAGGACTGGTTACTTTCCCCATTTAGACAGAGCATCAGGACTGGTTACTTTCCCCATTTAGACGGAGAATCGGGACTGAGCACATTCCCCATTTAGACAGAGCATCAGGACTGGTTACATTCCCCATTTAGACAGAGCATTAGGACTGGTTACATTCCCCATTTAGACAGAGCATCAGGACTGGTTACATTACCCATTTAGACAGAGCATCAGGACTGGTTACATTCCCCATTTTAGACAGAGCATCAGGACTGGTTACATTCCTCCATTTATACAGAGCATCAGGACTGGTGACTTTCATTAGACAGAGCATCCAGGACTGGTTACATTCCCCATTTAGACAGAGCATCCAGGACCGGTTACATTCCCCCATTTAGACAGAGCATCAGGACTGGTTACATTCCCCATTTAGACAGAGCATCAGGACTGGTTACATTCCCCATTTAGACAGAGCATCAGGACTGGTTACATTCCCCATTTAGACAGAGCATCAGGACTGGTTACATTCCTCATTTAGACAGAGCATCAGGACTGGTTTACATTCCCCATTTAGACAGAGCATCAGGACTGGTTACATTTCCCCATTTAGACAGAGCATCAGGACTGGTTACATTCCCCATTTAGACAGAGCATCAGGACTGTTTACTTTCCCCATTTAGACAGAGCATCAGGACTGGTTACATTCCCCATTTAGACAGAGCATCAGGACTGGTTACATTCCCCATTTAGACAGAGCATCAGGACTGGTTACTTTCCCCATTTAGACAGAGCATCAGGACTGGTTACATTCCCCATTTAGACAGAGCATCAGGACTGGTTACATTCCCCATTTAGACAGAGCATCAGGACTGGTTACATTCCCCATTTAGACAGAGCATCAGGACTGGTTACATTCCCCATTTAGACAGAGCATCAGGACTGGTTACATTCCCCATTTAGACAGAGCATCAGGACTGGTTACATTCCTCATTTAGACAGAGCATCAGGACTGGTTACTTTCCCCATTTAGACAGAGCATCAGGACTGGTTACATTCCCCATTTAGACAGAGCATCAGGACTGGTTACTTTCCCCATTTAGACAGAGCATCAGGACTGTTTACTTTTCCCATTTAGACAGAGCATCAGGACTGGTTACTTTCCCCATTTAGACAGAGCATCAGGACTGGTTACTTTCCCCATTTAGACAGAGCATCAGGACTGTTTACTTTCCCCATTTAGACAGAGCATCAGGACTGGTTACTTTCCCCATTTAGACAGAGTATCAGGACTGTTTACCTTCCCCATTTAGACAGAGCATCAGGACTGGTTACATTCCTCATTTAGACAGAGTATCAGGACTGTTTACCTTCCCCCATTTAGACAGAGCATCAGGACTGGTTACATTCCTCATTTAGACAGAGCATCAGGACTGGTTACTTTCCCCATTTAGACAGAGTATCAGGACTGGTTACCTTCCCCATTTAGACAGAGCATCAGGACTGGTTACTTTCCCCATTTAGACAGAGCATCAGGACTGTTTACCTTCCCCATTTAGACAGAGCATCAGGACTGGTTACTTTCCCCATTTAGACAGAGTATCAGGACTGTTTACATTCCCCATTTAGACAGAGCATCAGGACTGGTTACATTCCCCATTTAGACAGAGCATCATGACTAGTTACATTCCCCATTTAGACAGAGCATCAGGACTGGTTACCTTCCCCATTTAGACAGAACATCAGGACTCGGTTATATTCCCCATTTAGACAGAGCATCAGGACTGGTTACATTCCCCATTTAGACAGAGCATCAGGACTGGTTACATTCCTCATTTAGACAGAGCATCAGGACTGGTTACATTCCTCATTTAGACAGAGCATCAGGACTGTTTACATTCCCCATTTAGACAGAGCATCAGGACTGGTTACATTCCCCATTTAGACAGAGCATCAGGACTGGTTACATTCCTCATTTAGACAGAGCATCAGGACTGTTTACATTCCCCATTTAGACAGAGCATCAGGACTGGTTACTTTCCCCATTTAGACAGAGCATCAGGACTGGTTACCTTCCCCATTTAGACAGAGCATCAGGACTGGTTACCTTCCCCATTTAGACAGAGCATCAGGACTGGTGACTTTCCCCATTTAGACAGAGCATCAGGACTGTTTACATTCCCCATTTAGACAGAGCATCAGGACTGGTTACATTCCCCATTTAGACAGAGCATCAGGACTGGTTACATTCCTCATTTAGACAGAGCATCAGGACTGGTTACATTCCTCATTTATACAGAGCATCAGGACTGGTTACTTTCCCCATTTAGACAGAGCATCAGGACTGGTTACTTTCCCCATTTAGACAGAGCATCAGGACTGGTTACATTCCCCATTTATACAGAGCATCAGGACTGGTTACATTCCCCATTCAGACAGAGCATCAGGACTGGTTACATTCCCCATTTAGACAGAGCATCAGGACTGGTTACATTCCTCATTTAGACAGAGCATCAGGACTGGTTACATTCCTCATTTATACAGAGCATCAGGACTGGTTACTTTCCCCATTTATACAGAGCATCAGGACTGGTTACTTTCCCCATTTAGACAGAGCATCAGGACTGGTTACTTTCCCCATTTAGACAGAGCATCAGGACTGTTTACATTCCCCATTTAGACAAGAGCATCAGGACTGGTTACCTTCCCCATTTAGACAGAGCATCAGGACGGGTTACTTTCCCCATTTAGACAGAGCGTCAGGACTGGTTACATGAGCATCAGGACTGGTTACTTTCCCCATTTAGACAGAGCATCAGGACTGGTTACATTCCCCATTTAGACAGAGCATCAGGACTAGTTACATTCCCCATTTAGACAGAGCATCAGGACTGGTTACCTTCCCCATTTAGACAGAGCATCAGGACTCGTTACATTCCCCATTTAGACAGAGCATCAGGACTGGTTACATTCCCCATTTAGACAGAGCATCAGGACTGGTTACATTCCTCATTTAGACAGAGCATCAGGACTGTTTACATTCCCCATTTAGACAAGAGCATCAGGACTGGTTAC
>NW_026288177.1:0-15000 GCF_023373465.1 Oncorhynchus keta
CACCATGTCAGCTCTCCTCTCCTCTCTGGTACTATACTGTCTAATCTAATGTATAGGATCCACCATGTCAGCTCTCCTCTCCTCTCTGGTACTATACTGTCTAATCTAATGTATAGGATCCACCATGTCAGCTCTCCTCCTCTCTGGTACTATACTGTCTAATCTAATGTATAGGATCCACCATGTCAGCTCTCCTCTCCTCTCTGGTACTATACTGTCTAATCTAATGTATAGGATCCACCATGTCAGCTCTCCTCTCCTCTCTGGTACTATACTGTCTAATCTAATGTATAGGATCCACCATGTCAGCTCTCTCTCTCTCTGGTACTATACTGTCTAATCTAATGTATAGGATCCATCATGTCAGCTCTCTCTCTCTGGTACTATACTGTCTAATCTAATGTATAGGATCCATCATGTCAGCTCTCTCTCCTCTCTGGTACTATACTGTCTAATCTAATGTATAGGATCCACCATGTCAGCTCTCCTCTCCTCTCTGGTACTATACTGTCTACTATACTGTTTCCACCTAATGTAGGATCCATCATGTCAGCTCTTCCTCTCTGGTACTATACTGTTCTAATCTAATGTATAGGGATCCATCATGTCAGCTCTCTCCTCTCTGGTACTATACTGTCTAATCTAATGTATAGGATCCATCATGTCAGCTCTCCTCTCTGGTACTATACTGTCTAATCTAATGTATAGGATCCACCATGTCAGCTCTCCTCTCTGGTACTATACTGTCTAATCTAATGTATAGGATCCATCATGTCAGCTCTCCTCTCTGGTACTATACTGTCTAATCTAATGTATAGGATCCACCATGTCAGCTCTCCTCTCCCTCTGGTACTATACTGTCTAATCTAATGTATAGGATCCACCATGTCAGCTCTCCTCTCTGGTACTATACTGTTCTAATCTAATGTATAGGATCCATCATGTCAGCTCTCCTCTCCTCTCTGGTACTATACTGTCTAATCTAATGTATAGGATCCATCATGTCAGCTCTCCCTCTGGTACTATACTGCTAATCTAATGTATAGATCCATCATGTCAGCTCTCCTCTCTGGTACTATACTGTCTAATCTAATGTATAGGATCCACCATGTCAGCTCTCCTCTCGGTACTATACTGTCTAATCTAATGTATAGGATCCATCATGTCAGCTTCCCTCTCTGGTACTATACTGTCTAATCTAATGTATAGGATCCATCATGTCAGCTCTCCTCCTCTCTGGTACTATACTGTCTAATCTAATGTATAGGATCCATCATGTCAGCTCTCCCTCTGGTACCTGTCTAATCTGGATCCATCATGTCAGCTCTCCTCTCCTGGTACTATACTGTCTAATCTAATGTATGATCCACCATGTCACTGGTACTATACTGTCTAATCTAATGTATAGGGATCCACCATGTCAGCTCTCTCTCCTCTCTGGTACTATACTGTCTAATCTAATGTATAGGATCCATCATGTCAGCTCTCCTCTCCCTCTGGTACTATACTGTCTAATCTAATGTATAGGATCCACCATGTCAGCTCATGTCCTCTCCTCTGGTACTATACTGTCTAATCTAATGTATAGGATCCACCATGTCAGCTCTCCTCTCCTCTCTGGTACTATACTGTCTAATCTAATGTATAGGATCCATCATGTCAGCTCTCTCTCCTCTCTGGTACTATACTGTCTAATCTAATGTATAGGATCCACCATGTCAGCTCTCCCTCTCTGGTACTATACTGTCTAATCTAATGTATAGGATCCACCATGTCAGCTCTCCTCTCCTCTCTGGTACTATACTGTCTAATCTAATGTATAGGATCATGTCATCTATATGTCAGCTTCCTCTCCTCTCCTCTCTGGTACTATACTGTCTAATCTAATGTATAGGATCCACCATGTCAGCTCTCCTCTCTGGTACTATACTGTCTAATCTAATGTATAGGATCCATCATGTCAGCTCTCCTCTCCTCTCTGGTACTATACTGTCAATCTAATGTATAGGATCCACCATGTCAGCTCTCCTCTCTGGTACTATACTGTCTAATCTAATGTATAGGATCCATCATGTCAGCTCTCCTCTCCTCTCTGGTACTATACTGTCTAATCTAATGTATAGGATCCACCATGTCAGCTCTCTCCTCTCTGGTACTATACTGTCTAATCTAATGTATAGGATCCATCATGTCAGCTCTCCTCTCCTCTCTGGTACTATACTGTCTAATCTAATGTATAGATCCATCATGTCAGCTCTCCTCTCCTCTCTGGTACTATACTGTCTAATCTAATGTATAGGATCCACCATGTCAGCTCTCTCCTCTCTGGTACTATACTGTCTAATCTAATGTATAGGATCACCATGTCAGCTCTCCTCTCCTCTCTGGTACTATACTGTCTAATCTAATGTATAGGATCCACCATGTCAGCTCTCTCCTCTCTCTGGTACTATACTGTCTAATCTAATGTATAGGATCCATCATGTCAGCTCTCCTCTCCTCTCTGGTACTATACTGTCTAATCTAATGTATAGGATCCACCATGTCAACTCTCCTCTCCTCTCTGGTACTATACTGTCTAATCTAATGTATAGGATCCATCATGTCAGCTCTCCTCTCCTCTCTGGTACTATACTGTCTAATGTATAGGATCCATCATGTCAGCTCTCCTCTCTGGTACTATACTGTCTAATCTAATGTATAGGATCCATCATGTCAGCTCTCCTCTCCTCTCTGGTACTATACTGTCTAATCTAATGTATAGGATCCATCATGTCAGCTCTCCTCTCCTCTCTGGTACTATACTGTCTAATCTAATGTATAGGATCCATCATGTCAGCTCTCCTCTCCTCTCTGGTACTATACTGTCTAATCTAATGTATAGGATCCACCATGTCAGCTCTCCTCTCTGGTACTATACTGTCTAATCTAATGTATAGGATCCACCATGTCAGCTCTCCCTCTCCTCTCTGGTACTATACTGTCTAATCTAATGTATAGGATCCATCATGTCGCTCTCCTCCTCTCTGGTACTATACTGTCTAATCTAATGTATAGGATCCATCATGTCAGCTCTCCTCTCCTCTCTGGTACTATACTGTCTAATCTAATGTATAGGATCCATCATGTCAGCTCTCCTCTCCTCTCTCTGGTACTATACTGTCTAATCTAATGTATAGGATCCATCATGTCAGCTCTCCTCTCCTCTGGTACTATACTGTCTAATCTAATGTATAGTATTCACCATGTCAGCTCTCCTCTCTGGTACTATACTGTCTAATCTAATGTATAGTATACATCATGTCAGCTCTCCTCTCCTCTCTGGTACTATACTGTCTAATCTAATGTATAGGATCCATCATGTCAGCTCTCCTCTCCTCTCTGGTACTATACTGTCTAATCTAATGTATAGGATCCATCATGTCAGCTCTCCTCTCTCTCTGGTACTATACTGTCTAATCTAATGTATAGGATCCACCATGTCAGCTCTCCTCTCCTCTCTGGTACTATACTGTCTAATCTAATGTATAGGATCCACCATGTCAGCTCTCCTCTCCTCTCTGGTACTATACTGTCTAATCTAATGTATAGGATCCATCATGTCAGCTCTCCTCTCCTCTCTGGTACTATACTGTCTAATCTAATGTATAGGATCCATCATGTCAGCTCTCCTCTCTCTGGTACTATACTGTCTAATCTAATGTATAGGATCCACCATGTCAGCTCTCCTCTCCTCTCTGGTACTATACTGTCTAATCTAACTCCCTCCCTCCTCCTCTCCCTCCTTCCTCTCCCTCCTCCTTCCTCCTTCCTCTCCTCTCCTCCTTCCCTCTCCTCCTCCCCTCCCTCCTCCTCCCTTCCCCTCCTCCCTCTCCTCCTCTCTCCTCCCTCCCCTCTCCTCCTCCTCTCCCCCTCCCTCTCCCTCCCTCCCCCCTCTCCCCCTCTCCCCCTCTCCTCCCTCTCCCTCCCTCTCCTCCCTCTCCTCCCTCCCTCTCCTCCCTCTCCCTCCCTCTCCTCTCCCAATCCTCCTCTTCCCCTCTCCCATCCTCTCTTCCTCCTCCTTCCCTCCTCTCCTCCTCCCCTCTCTCCCTCCTCCCTCTCCTCCTCTCCCTCCCTCCCTGAGGAACTCCTCCTCCTCCTCCTCCCTCCCTCTCCCTCCCTCTCCTCTCCTCTCCTCCCTCCTCCTCCCTCCCTCCCTCCCTCTCTCTCCCTCCTCCTCCCTCCCTCCTCCCTCTCTCCTCTGTCCCTCAGATCATCAGTCCCACCCTGTCCCTGCAGATGAGGTCAGTCCCCTAATTCTCTGTCCTTCCCCTTGAGATGAGGCTGCAATCTCTGTCCTGTAGATGAGGTCAGTCCTAAACCCTCTGTCCCTCCCTTCCTCCACCCTTCTACCTCCCTCCCTCCCTGTCAGATGAGGTCAGTCCCAACGCCCAGCCAGCGGTAGATCCTTCCTCGTGTCCCTCTGTGCTCTGCACAGAGACCTGGTCAACACACATCTAGTCTGTCCCTGCAGGTACCACAATAATCACCCTCTGTCCCTGTAGATGAGGTCCAGCACCACCCTCTGTCCCTGTAGATGAGGTCAGTACCACCCTCTGTCCCTGCAGATGAGGTCAGTATCCCTCTGTCCCTGTAGATGAGGTCAGTATCACCCTCTGTCCCTGTAGATGAGGTCAGTGCAATCACCCTCTGTCCCTGTAGATGAGGTCAGTATCACCCCTGTCCCTGTAGATGAGGTCAGTACCACCCTGTCCCTGTAGATGAGGTCAGTACCACCCTCTGTCCCTGTAGATGAGGTCAGTACCACCCTCTGTCCCTGCAGATGAGGTCAGATGACAGTACCACCCTCTGTCCCTGTAGATGAGGTCAGTAACCCTCTGTCCCTGTAGATGAGGTCAGTACCACCCTCTGTCCCTGTAGATGAGTCAGTACCACCCTCTGTCCCTGTAGATGAGGTCACCACCCTCTGTCCCTGTAGATCCACCCTCTGTCTCCCCTCTGTCTCTGTAGATGAGGTCAGTACCACCCTCTGTCTCTGTAGATGAGGTCTACCACCCTCTGTAGATGAGGTCCCCTCTGTCTCTCCTCCACTCCCTGTCTCTGTAGATGAGGTCCCCACCCTCTGTCTCCTCCCCTGAGGTCCTCCACCCCTGTCCTCCTGTAGATGAGGTCAGTACCACCCCTCCTGTCAGATCCTGCCCTGTCCTGTAGATATCCAACGCCCTGTCCCTGTAGATGAGGAACATGGCAGTCACCCTCTGTCCCTGTAGATGGGTCAGTACCACCCTCTGTCCCTGTGGGATGAAGACCTGGTCAGGGTCAGTACACATCTGGTCACCCTCTGCTAGATGAGGTACCACAATAATCACCCTCTGTCCCTGTAGATGAGGTCAGTATCACCCTCTGTCCCTGTAGATGAGGTCAGTACCACCCTCTGTCCCTGTAGATGAGGTCAGTACCACCCTCTGTCCCTGTAGATGAGGTCAGTACCACCCTCTGTCCCTGTAGATGAGGTCAGTATCACCCTCTGTCCCTGTAGATGAGGTCAGTACCACCCTCTGTCCCTGTAGATGAGGTCAGTACCACCCTCTGTCCCTGTAGATGAGGTCAGTACCACCCTCTGTCCCTGTAGATGAGGTCAGTACCACCCTCTGTCCCTGTAGATGAGGTCAGTACCACCCTCTGTCCCTGTAGATGAGGTCAGTACCACCCTCTGTCCCTGTAGATGAGGTCAGTACCACCCTCTGTCCTCTGTAGATGAGGTCAGTACCACCCTCTGTCCCTGTAGATGAGGTCAGTACCACCCTCTGTCCCTGTAGATGAGGTCAGTACCACCCTCTGTCCCTGTAGATGAGGTCAGTACCACCCTCTGTCCCTGTAGATGAGGTCAGTATCACCCCTCTGTCTCTGTAGATGAGGTCAGTATCACCCTGTCCCTGTCTGTCCCTGTAGATGAGGTCAGTACCACCCTCTGTCTCTGTAGATGAGGTCAGTACCACCCTCTGTCTCTGTAGATGAGGTCTGTACCACCCTCTGTCTCTGTAGATGAGGTCAGTATCACCCTCTGTCCCTGTAGATGAGGTCAGTATCACCCTCTGTCCCTGTAGATGAGGTCAGTACCACCCTCTGTCCCTGTAGATGAGGTCAGTACCACCCTCTGTCCCTGTAGATGAGGTCAGTACCACCCTCTGTCCCTGTAGATGAGGTCAGTACCACCCTCTGTCCCTGTAGATGAGGTCAGTATCACCCTCTGTCCCTGTAGATGAGGTCAGTACCACCCTCTGTCCCTGTAGATGAGGTCAGTACCACCCTCTGTCCCTGTAGATGAGGTCAGTACCACCCTCTGTCCCTGTAGATGAGGTCAGTACCACCCTCTGTCCCTGTAGATGAGGTCAGTACCACCCTCTGTCCCTGTAGATGAGGTCAGTACCACCCTCTGTCCCTGTAGATGAGGTCAGTACCACCCTCTGTCCCTGTGGATGAGGTCAGTACCTGTCTCTGTAGATGAGGTCAGTACCACCCTCTGTCTCTGTAGATGAGGTCAGTACCACCCTCTGTCCCTGTAGATGAGGTCAGTATCACCCTCTGTCCCTGTAGATGAGGTCAGTATCACCCTCTGTCCCTGTAGATGAGGTCAGTATCACCCTCTGTCCCTGTAGATGAGGTCAGTACCACCCTCTGTCCCTGTAGATGAGGTCAGTACCACCCTCTGTCCCTGTAGATGAGGTCAGTATCATCCTCTGTCCCTGTAGATGAGGTCAGTACCACCCTCTGTCTCTGTAGATGAGGTCAGTACCACCTCCTCTGTCCCTGTAGATGAGGTCAGTACCACCTCTGTCCCTGTAGATGAGGTCAGTACCACCCTCTGTCCTCTGTAGATGAGGTCAGTACCACCCTGTCTCTGTAGATGAGGTCAGTACCACCCTCTGTCCCTGTAGATGAGGTCAGATGATCACCCTCTGTCCCTGTAGATGAGGTCAGTATCACCCTCTGTCCCTGTAGATAGCCCAGCTCAGATGAGGTCAGTCACCCTCTGTCCCTGTAGATGTCAGTACCACCCTCTCTGTCCCTAGATGAGGTCACCCTCTGTCCCTGTGGATGAGGTCAGTATCACCCCTGCTGTAGATGAGGTCACCACCCTCTGTCCCTGTAGATGAGGTCAGTACCACCCTCTGTCCCTGTAGATGAGGTCAGTACCACCCTCTGTCCCTGTAGATGAGGTCAGATGAGGTCACCCTCTGTCCCTGTAGATGAGGTCAGTATCACCCTCTCTGTAGATGAGGTCAGTACCACCCTCTGTCCCTGTAGATGAGGTCAGTACCACCCTCTGTCCCTGTAGATGAGGTCAGTACCACCCTCTGTCCCTGTAGATGAGGTCAGTACCACCCTCTGTCCCTGTAGATGCCCAGTCCCTCAGATGACCAGGTCCCTCTGTCCCTGTAGATGAGGTCAGCTAGATGAGGTCACCACCTCTGTCCTCTGTAGATGAGGTCAGATACCACCCTCTGTCCCTGTAGATGAGGTCAGTATCACCTCTGTCCCTGTAGATGAGGTCAGCTAGATGAGGTCAGTACCACCCTCTGTCCCTGTAGATGAGGCCAGTACCAGATGAGGTCAGTACCCTCTGTCCCTGTAGATGAGGTCAGATGAGGTCAGTACCACCTCTGTCTCTGTAGATGAGGTCAGATGAGGTCACCCTCTGTCTCTGTCCCTGTAGATGAGGTCAGTATCACCCCTCTGTCCCTGTAGATGAGGTCAGATGAGGTCAGTACCACCTCTGTCTCTGTAGATGAGGTCAGTATCACCCTCTGTCCCTGTAGATGAGGTCAGTATCACCCTCTGTCTCTGTAGATGAGGCAGTACCACCTCTGTCCCTGTAGATGAGGTCAGTACCACCTCTGTCCCTGTAGATGAGGTCAGATGAGTCAGTCACCCTCTGTCTCTGTAGATGAGGTCAGTAGGTCACCCCTCTGTCTCTGTAGATGAGGTCAGATCACCCTCTGTCCCTGTAGATGAGGTCAGATGACCACCCTCTGTCCCTGTAGATGAGGTCAGTGAGGTCACCCTCTGTCCCTGTAGATGAGGTCAGTACCAGCTAGATGAGGTCAGTACCACCCTCTGTCCTGTAGATGAGGTCAGTACCACCCTCTGTCCCTGTAGATGAGGTCAGTACCACCCTCTGTCTCTGTAGATGAGGTCAGTACCACCTCTGTCCCTGTAGATGAGGTCAGTACCACCCTCTGTCCCTGTAGATGAGGTCAGTACCACCCTCTGTCCCTGTAGATAGATAGATGAGGTCAGTACCACCCTCTGTCCCTGTAGATGAGGTCAGTACCACCCTCTGTCCCTGTAGATCAGTACCACCTCTGTTCCTGTAGATGAGGTCATGATCACCCTCTGTCCCTGTAGATGAGGCCAGTCACCCCTCTGTCCCTGTAGATGAGGTCAGTAGGTCACCCTCTGTCCTGTAGATGTAGATGAGGTCGCCCTGAGGATGAGGTACCACCTCTGTCCCTGTAGATGAGGTCAGTACTGTCCCCTCTGTCCTCTGTAGATGAGGTCAGATAGCCCACCACCTCTGTCCCTGTAGATAGAGGATCACCCTCTGTCTCTGTAGATAGCCTCCAGCTAGATGACCCTCTGTCCCTGTAGATAGCCCAGCTAGATCAGTACCCCTCTGTCTCTGTAGATGAGCCCAGCAGATGAGGTCGCCCTCTGTCTCTGTAGATGCCCAGCTAGATGAGGTCACCCTCTGTCCCTGTAGATGAGGATGAGTATCACCCCCTCTGTCTCTGTAGATAGCCCAGGATCAGTATCACCCTCTGTCTCTGTAGATGAGGATCAGTATTCACCTCTGTCTCTGTAGATGCCCAGCTAGATGAGGCATAGACCCTCTCTGTCCCAGATGCCCAGATGAGGTCAGTACCTCTGTCCTCTGTAGATAGCCCAGCTAGATGAGGTCCCCTCTGTCTCTGTAGATAGCCCAGCTAGATGAGGTCGACCCTCTCTGTCTCTCTGTAGATAGCCCAGCTAGATGAGGTCGCCTCTGTCTCTGTAGATAGCCCAGCTAGATGAGGTATAGACCCCTCTCTGTCTCTCTGTAGATAGCCCAGCTAGATGAGGTCCCCTCTGTCCCTGTAGATAGCCCAGCTAGATGAGGTCGCTCCTCTGTCTCTCTGTAGATAGCCCAGCTAGATGAGGTCACCCTCTGTCCCTGTAGATAGCCCAGCTAGATGAGTTCACCCTCTGTCTCTGTAGATAGCCCAGCTAGATGAGGTCACCCTCTGTCTCTGTAGATAGCCCAGCTAGATGAGGTCGCCCTCTGTCTCTCTGTAGATAGCCCAGCTAGATGAGGTAGACCCTCTGTCTCTGTAGATAGCCCAGCTAGATGAGGTAGACCCCTCTGTCCCTGTAGATAGCCCAGCTAGATGAGGTATAGACCCTCTGTCTCTGTAGATAGCCCAGCTAGATGAGGTAGACCCTCCTCTGTCTCCTGTAGATAGCCCAGCTAGATGAGGTCGCCCTCTGTCTCTGTAGATAGCCCAGCTAGATGAGGTCGCCCTCTGTCTCTGTAGATAGCCCAGCTAGATGAGGTCGCCCTCTGTCCCTGTAGATAGCCCAGCTAGATGAGGTCACCCTCTGTCTCTGTAGATAGCCCAGCTAGATGAGGTCACCCTCTGTCTCTGTAGATAGCCCAGCTAGATGAGGTCACCCTCTGTCTCTCTGTAGATAGCCCAGCTAGATGAGGTCACCCTCTGTCTCTGTAGATAGCCCAGCTAGATGAGGTCGCCCTCTGTCTCTGTAGATAGCCCAGCTAGATGAGGTCGCCCTCTGTCTCTGTAGATAGCCCAGCTAGATGAGGTCAACCCTCTGTCTCTGTAGATAGCCCAGCTAGATGAGGTCCCCTCTGTCTCTGTAGATAGCCCAGCTAGATGAGGTCACCTCTGTCTCTCTGTAGATCGCCCAGCCAGATGAGGTCACCCTCTCTGTCTCTCTGTAGATAGCCCAGCTAGATGAGGTCACCTCTCTGTCTCTGTAGATAGCCCAGCTAGATGAGGATCACCCTCTGTCTCTGTAGATAGCCCAGCTAGATGAGGTTCACCCCTCTGTCCCTGTAGATAGCCCAGCTAGATGAGGTCCCCTCTGTCTCTGTAGATAGCCCAGCTAGATGAGGTCACCCTCTGTCTCTGTAGATAGCCCAGCTGTAGATGAGGTCACCCTCTGTCTCTGTAGATAGCCCAGCTAGATGAGTTAGACCCCTCTGTCTCTCTGTAGACGCCCAGCTAGATGAGGTCACCTAGACCCTCTGTCTCTCTGTAGATAGCCCAGCTAGATGAGGTATTGACCCTGTCTCTGTAGACGCCCAGCTAGATGAGGTATTATAGACCCTCTCTGTCTCTCTGTAGATAGCCCAGCTAGATGAGGTATAGACCCTCTCTGTCTCTCTGTAGATAGCCCAGCTAGATGAGGTATATTATAGACCCCTCTCTGTCTCTCTGTAGATCGCCCAGCCAGATGAGGTATATTATAGACCCCTCTGTCTCTCTGTAGATCGCCCAGCTAGATGAGGATTATAGACCCTCTGTCTCTGTAGATCGCCCAGCTAGATGAGGTATAGACCCCTCTGTCTCTCTCTGTAGATAGCCCAGCTAGATGAGGTATAGACCCTCTGTCTCTGTAGATCGCCCAGCTAGATGAGGTATAGACCTCTCTGTCTCTCTGTAGATCGCCCAGCTAGATGAGGTATAGACCCTCTCTGTCTCTCTGTAGATCGCCCAGCCAGATGAGGTATTGACCCTCTCTGTCTCTCTGTAGATCGCCCAGCTAGATGAGGTATAGACCCTCTCTGTCTCTCTGTAGATAGCCCAGCTAGATGAGGTATTGACCTCTCTGTCTCTCTGTAGATCGCCCAGCTAGATGAGGTATTGACCCTCTCTGTCTCTCTGTAGACGCCCAGCTAGATGAGGTATAGACCCTCTCTGTCTCTCTGTAGATCGCCCAGCTAGATGAGGTATAGACCCCTCTGTCTCTCTGTAGACGCCCAGCTCGATGAGGTATTGACCTCTCTGTCTCTCTGTAGATAGCCCAGCTAGATGAGGTATAGACCCTCTCTGTCTCTCTGTAGATCGCCCAGCTAGATGAGGTATAGACCCTCTCTGTCTCTCTGTAGATCGCCCAGCTAGATGAGGTATAGACCCTCTCTGTCCTCTGTAGATCGCCCAGCTAGATGAGGTATAGACCTCTCTGTCTCTCTGTAGATCGCCCAGCTAGATGAGGTATAGACCCTCTCTGTCTCTCTGTAGATCGCCCAGCTAGATGAGGTATTGACCTCTCTGTCTCTCTGTAGATAGCCCAGCTAGATGAGGTATTGACCCTCTCTGTCTCTCTGTAGATAGCCCAGCTAGATGAGGTATAGACCCCTCTGTCTCTCTGTAGATAGCCCAGCTAGATGAGGTATTGACCTCTCTGTCTCTCTGTACATAGCCCAGCTAGATGAGGTATAGACCCTCTCTGTCTTTCTGTAGATCGCCAGCTAGATGAGGTATAGACCCTCTCTGTCTCTCTGTAGATCGCCCAGCTAGATGAGGTATAGACCTCTCTGTCTCTCTGTAGATCGCCCAGCCAGATGAGGTATAGACCCCCTCTGTCTCTCTGTAGATCGCCCAGCCAGATGAGGCATAAACCTCTCTGTCTTTCTGTAGATCGCCCAGCTAGATGAGGTATAGACCCTCTCTGTCTCTCTGTAGATCGCCCAGCCAGATGAGGCTATAGACCCGCTCTGTCTCTCTGTAGATCGTCAGCTAGATGAGGTATAAACCTCTCTGTCTTTCTGTACATAGCCCAGCTAGATGAGGTATAGACCCTCTCTGTCTCTCTCTGTAGATCGCCCAGCCAGATGAGGTATAAACCCTCTCTGTCTCTCTGTAGATCGCCCAGCCGGATGAGGTATAGACCCTCTCTGTCTCTCTGTAGATAGCCCAGCTAGATGAGGTATATTATAGACCCTCTCTGTCTCTCTGTAGACGCCCAGCTAGATGAGGTATTGACCCTCTCTGTCTCTCTGTGATCGCCCAGCTAGATGAGGTATATTATAGACCCTCTCTGTCTCTCTCTGTAGATTCGCCCAGCTAGATGAGGTATAGACCCTCTCTGTCTCTCTGTAGATCGCCCAGCTAGATGAGGTATAGACCCCTCTGTGTCTCTCTGTAGATCGCCCAGCTAGATGAGGTATAGACCCCTCTGTCTCTCTGTAGATAGCCCAGCTAGATGAGGTATAGACCCTCTCTGTCTCTCTGTAGATCGCCCAGCTAGATGAGGTATTGACCCTTTCTGTCTCTCTGTAGACGCCCAGCTAGATGAGGTATAGACCCTCTCTGTCTCTCTCTGTAGACGATTCCAGCTAGATGAGGTATAGACCTCTCTGTCTCTCTGTAGATAGCCCAGCTAGATGAGGTATAGACCCTCTCTGTGTCTCTGTAGACGCCCAGCTAGATGAGGTATAGACCCCTGTCTCTCTGTAGATCGCCCAGCTAGATGAGGTATAGAGACCTCTGTCTCTGTAGATTCGCCCAGCTAGATGAGGTATAGATTCTGTCTCTGTAGACGCCCAGCTCGATGAGGTATAGATTCTGTGTCTCTCTGTAGATTGCCCAGCTAGATGAGGTATAGACCCTCTCTGTCTCTCTTATGATTCGCCCAGCTGTGATGAGGTATTGACCCTCTCTGTCTCTCTGTATGATTAGTAGATGAGTGTATAGTCCTGTCTCTGTAGATTCGCCCAGCTAGATGAGTGTATTGACCCTCTCTGTCTCTCTGTAGATGCCCAGCTAGATGAGGTATAGACCCTCTGTCTGTGTGACCTCTGTCTCTCTGTAGATCGCCCAGCCAGATGAGTGTATAGACCCCTTCTGTCTCTCTGTAGATAGCCCAGCTAGATGAGGTATAGACCTCTCTGTCTCTGTAGATAGCCCAGCTAGATGAGGTATTGACCTCTCTGTCTCTCTGTAGACGCCCATAGATGAGGTATAGACCCTCTGTCTCTCTGTAGATCGCCCAGCCAGATGAGGTATAGACCCTCTCTGTCTCTCTGTAGATAGCCCAGCTAGATGAGGTATAGACCCTCTGTCTCTCTGTAGATAGCCCAGCTAGATGAGGTATTGACCCTCTCTGTTCCTCTGTGAGACGCCCAGCTAGATGAGTGTATAGACCCTCTGTCTCTCTGTAGATCGCCCAGCTAGATGAGGTATTGATTCTGTCTCTCTGTAGATAGCCCAGCTAGATGAGGTATAGACCCTTCTGTCTCTCTGTAGATAGCCCATTAGATGAGGTATTGACTCTGTCTCTGTAGATCGCCCAGCCAGATGAGGTATATTATAGATTCTCTGTCTCTCTGTAGATCGCCCAGCTAGATGAGGTATAGATCTCTGTCTCTCTGTAGATCGCCCAGCTAGATGAGGTATATTATAGATTCCTGTCTCTCTGTAGATCGCCCAGCTAGATGAGGTATAGACCCCTCTCTGTCTCTCTGTAGATAGCCCAGCTGTGATGAGTTGTAGACCTCTGTCTCTGTAGATCGCCCAGCTAGATGAGGTATAGACCCTCTGTCTCTCTGTAGATCGCCCAGCTGATGAGGTATAGACCTCTCTCTGTCTCTCTGTAGATCGCCCAGCTAGATGAGGTATTGACCCTCTCTGTCTCTCTGTAGACGCCCAGCCAGATGTGGTTATAGACCCTCTCTGTCTCTCTGTAGATTCGCCCAGTAGTGAGGTATTGACCCTCTCTGTCTCTCTTAGATCGCCCAGCTAGATGTGTGCAAACCTTCTGTCTCTCTGCAGTGCCCAGCCAGATGAGGCATAGACCCTCTCTGTCTGTGTGTTTAGACGCCCAGCTAGATGTGTGTTTATAGACCCTCTCTGTCTCTGTAGATCGCCCAGCTCGATGAGGTTTTGACCTCTGTCTCTCTGTAGATAGCCCAGCTAGATGAGGTATAGACCCTCTCTGTCTCTCTGTAGATTCGCCCAGCTGATGAGGTATAGACCCTCTCTGTCTCTCTGTAGACGCCCAGCTAGATGAGTGTATGACCCTCTCTGTCTCTCTGTAGATCGCCAGCCAGATGAGGTATAGATTCTCCCCTCTGTAGACTGCCCAGCTAGATGTGTGTATAGACCCTCTGTCTCTCTTAGATCGCCCAGCTAGATGAGGTATATTATAGACCCTCTCTGTCTCTCTGTAGACGCCCAGTAGATGAGGTATTGATCCTGTCTCTCTGTAGATAGCCCAGCTAGATGAGTGTATTGACCCTCTCTGTCTCTCTGTAGATAGCCCAGCTAGATGAGGTATAGACCCTCTGTCTCTCTGTAGATAGCCCAGCTAGATGAGGTATTGACCTCCTGTCTCTCTGTACATAGCCCAGCTAGATGAGGTATAGACCCTCTCTGTCTTTCTGTAGACGCCCAGCCAGATGAGGTATAGCCTCTCTGTCTCTCTGTAGACGCCCAGCTGGAGATGAGGTATAGACCCCTCTGTCTCTCTGTAGATCGCCCAGCTAGATGACTATAGACCCCTCTGTCTCTCTGTAGATCGCCCAGTCAGATGAGGTATAGACCCTCTCTGTCTCTCTGTAGACTCGCCCAGCTAGATGAGGTATAAACCTCTAGTATTCTGTAGATCGCCCAGCCAGATGACTATAAACCCTCTGTCTCTCTGTAGATCGCCCAGCTAGATGAGGTATAAACCCTCTGTCTCTCTGTAGACCGCCCAGCTAGATGAGGTATTGACCCTCTCTGTCTCTCTGTAGATCGCCCAGCTAGATGAGGTATATTATAGACCCCTCTGTCCTCTGTAGATCGCCCAGCTAGATGAGGTATAGACCCTCTCTGTCTCTCTGTAGATCGCCCAGCTAGATGAGGATAGACCCTCTCTGTCTCTCTGTGACGCCCAGCCAGATGAGGTATAGACCCTCTCTGTCTCTCTGTAGACGCCCAGCCAGATGAGGTATAG